>NC_040022.1:4493651-4660098 GCF_000972845.2 Larimichthys crocea
AGGCATTTCTAAACCAGGCACAGATTGAACTACGCCTACTGGAGCTCATGAACAAGCATGACACTGAGATGAAATATTACATAGGTAAGATGGACGACAAACACACACACACATATTCAGTTCAAAGTAAATCACACTTATTTTCATGTATTTATTTATTTTTATTACGCTATATATCGATCTGTTCTGTTTGTTTTGTGAGTAGCAAAGAGAAACTAGTTGCATTTTATTGTGGAGTGTGGAATTTAAAAACAATTTTGACAGGAAGTTATTTACATGTTGCCCAGTACTCTTGTCTGACTCAATTCTTGTTTCAGTGTGAATCTTAACCTTCCTCCTTGTCTCCCATCTGTCTGTGTGTGTGTGTGTGTGTGTGTGTGTGTGTGTGTGTGTGTGTGTGTGTGTGTATGTGTGTGATAATTAAAAATATCTGGCATTTTTTGTGTGTGACTGGACCTGTTTCCCCACATGATTCCAGAACTTTACGCACATAATTTCATATAAAATCGCCTCTAAAGAAGAAAGTCCCCGCGCGTCCTTAGATGTACGAGTTTTCGTGTTTCCTGTGTGTTTCCACGTTGCTGTTTTTAAGAGCAATATCTCCTCCACTTTCAGACACATTTTACGCACGAACGCACAACACATTTCCCAGTTTTTACGCGCTTCTATTCAGCATTTTAACGCAAACATAAAATCCCTCTTTGTGCTGTGTTTGTGAGTGTGTGTGTGTGTGTGTGTGTTTGTTGTGGTTCGAGGCTCCGTGGATCCGCATCCATTCAGCATCCAGCCCGCTGCTGTAGCACAATACCGCTTTTACAATCGGGGGAAAGGGCAGGCATTCAGAGATCAAACCCATTTGCTAATTTATAGTGTTTATAGTATTAGCGGATTGTGGTGACAGCACAATAGCACAATGGGCTTTCAGTGAGCCAGCTAGTGTTGAGAGAGAAACACAGAAACTGTCAGGTAAAGAGAGGCTGAGCTGAGCTGGGCCGAGCCGAGCCGAGCCAAAAACACTGAATATGCGCCATAACTGTGAGAGGAAGAAGACTTTCTCTGGAGGTTTCTTCACTTTTAAACAGTTTGGGATAAAACTGCAGACACCCCTGCGCTCCACAGTCCCCTTCTTAAACACAATAGCACCTAATAAATATTCACCAAGTCTTAAATTATGGTTTTATGGAGGTCGCAGAGCCATAAAAGATCTGCAAAGAGAGAGAGAGAGAGGTTGTAAAAAAAAGTGACAGACAGATAGAGAGAGACAGGCATAGTTCAGCCACCGGCAGTGGCCGCTGCGCAACCGGGCCAACAGTTTAAAGAGCGTTTAACGTAATTAACACACACCTCCCCCTCTCTCTGTCTCTCTCTCTCTCTCTCTCTCTCTCTCTCTCTCTCTCTCTCTCTCTCTCACACACACACACACACACACACCACCCAGCCCTGTCCTCACCCCCTCTTATCCCAATATCCCAACTCTTTTTAGTACAAACACCCCCTCCCTCCAGCTCACCTGTGAGGCCTCGCAAATGATCTCATCACATCTCATAACTTTTCCATCCTCCCTCTCCTCACCTGAGCTTCTCATCCAGGGGTAAATCGGTAGCCCCTCCTGCCTCTGCTGCTGCTGGTGGTGGTGCTGCTCCGGGATACTCTGCCTCCTGCAGGCCGGCTCAGGGAGCCTCGAGCTCACCGTGCATAACCGAGGCCGACCGGAGAATCTCTCCATAGCGCATCCCTGCAGAGAGGAGCACAGCGGCCCGGCTCCAGACGCGCTATACGCCCCTCCTGCGAGCATTTCAGCGGGGTTGAAAGGATGCGCGCCGGGTCTAGTAACCCCGCTGCTCCGGTTTAATCCCGGCAGAGACAAACAGAACGATGAGGAAGAGGAGGTGGAGGGAAAGGAGGAGGAGGAGGAGGAAGGAGAAGACAGGGAGGGAGGGAGCCCTTCGCTCCCTTTCCCACCGGAGACATGGAGCTGATATCCGCTGGACACGAGGGCGCACGAAGAAGACACGGCAGGAGCAACAGAGGAAGACGGGCAGGGAGAAGTTGGAGAGTCTGTGAAGAGCAGAGCGGAGCAGCTCGCAGCGGTTTGTTGGTATTTGGAAAACAGCGCGTTGGCGAAGTCGAGCGAACTCATAATTTGGTGCCGGTGATTTGTAGGCCCGGGGCGCTTTGATGTCGACTTTTTACGAGGCACCGTGAATTATTGGCGCGGTATTACTGTCTAGATTTACACCAAAAAAAAAAAAAAGAGAAAAAAAAAGAAAGTCACCCCACCCCACTCCCTCCTCCCTCCCATTGCTTCGCGAACCACGTGACCTCGGGTCCATGTGATGTCAAGAAGTCCAATGGCCGACGGGGTTTCCCTCCGGATGCAATATCATAATGGAAGAAATTAGCTGCAACACACAGGGAGTGACCGCCGCAACACACACACACACACACACATACAATCTATATTACACATCAATACGCAACAGCTCGGAACGTGTCCACTAATCACCGAGCCGCATGTTGAGCTGAAAAACAAAACGGCTGAGGCTGACAAACATCCAGCTCTAACTTAAATCTTTGCTGTCCTGCTTGCCAGGTTGGAAAACGGGTCAAGTCGTGCGCAAAAAGCGGAAAACGTCATTAGAGGTTCTATTGATTGAACCTGGAATGGAATGGCGCTCTTGGCACGTGCGTAAAGTTGCAGAGAAGCCTAAAGGATATGGATCCCCCCGCCTCCCCTCCTCCAAGTTTTCCATGAACGTCGTCGTCTTATCCCAACCCATACAAGAGACCACACAGCAGAACAAAACAAGGCTGCTGTTTGCTCCCAGCTTACAGTGTCACCGCAGGCAGAGTTAATAGATGAAGACGTGTAAACAGTAGAGAGGACGTTTATGGAAGCAGTCAAACGTGCCAAACACAAAATCATTGTGCAATAACGTTCACAGTGAAAGACTGCAGCAAGAGGCGGCATTCCTCTTTAATTCAACTAATGATCAAAACATAAAGAGTTACAGGTTAATATTTCTCACCACTGTGTCGTGTCTCTTGAAATATTACAGCTATAAGACACCAAACAGAGGTAAACTGAGCGGGTTTATGTTGAAGAAGTCTGTTATAAATCCCAGCAAGAAAAGAAAAAAAGAACGAGAAGAAGCACATTTTATCATAACTGATGGTATGAGTGTCTCTTCAGACCGGTCGAGATGAATCACCTCATCTTGGAGTTCAGGTCTGCTTAGTTCTGGTTCCTGGCACCGGGAAGAACTCACCTGGCGTGCAGGTGCTCTGCTCCGTGCGTGGTTCCGTACCCGTGACGTTGACCTTTCCTCGCCACGCAGCACTGAGTTCATCAAGATAAAACCTCCGCGCTGAGTGTGATGTTTAACAGAGCAAAGAGGAGTTATGCGTGCGTAAAAATGCAGTGATTTGTTTTTGCAACAAGAGAGATTAAATTAAATGATTAGAAAGAGACGGATTGTTTCATAGAACCGCGAGCTCTTCTCTCATGCGTTTTAAAGGCATTGTTTCGTTTTGTAAACCGAAAAGGCCTGCAAGCAAAGCCTGGACGTGTCATGCGTAAAACCTCTCGTCGTCACTGTGCCATGGAGTCATTTAGCTTCTCCAAAGGGCAACTGTCATGTCCCTGTAGTTAACGCATACATCGGAACAAAAGAGCCCCAAGTATTCCGTGCGTAACGTCACGTGCACGCTCAATTATAATCAGAGATTAGTTTACATTCCACTGAGCAGATGTGACTTTTATGAAATGGAGTCTCCGTTTTGGATTTGACGCAGAGCGAGTTAACACACATCATGCAGTTAACATAACAAAGTGATCAACATGCAACAACAAGATTTAGATTCAACTTTAAAGATCCAGATTCACCAAACCTCCACGTTCACCTGTGCTTGATTCATTTTGTACTAATTTATTTTGATTTGATATGAATTTATGAGAGCTTGTCACGTAAAGTACAATATACACAGAGGCAGGTTTTAGTATCTAGTATTCTTGTCTTTCATAATCTAGTTTTAATTCCCTTGTTATTATTTAATAATCATGTGGCGCAAATTCAAACTGTGTTTAATCAAATTAGTGCAAACTATCCGAGTCAGACAACTTGAGGTATGATCCCAGCATAGGAAGGCTAGTTTTAGAGTCATATAGCTGCCATGTAGTGTGATGTATGAAGGGGTCTAACAGCAAATTCTTGTCCTTTGACGCAGAACCAAGACTAACCAACAACTCTTAGAAATTTAGAAACGTCTAATAGATTTTTTAAATATTGTATGTATAACTATGGGGAAAAAAAGTCCAGTACTTTCTCGTTCTATCCCAGACAAAGTTTGACATGTTAGATCCATATTAGATTATTGTCCATTAACAAAAGCACAAAGTGTCAAAAATTGGAGTTAAAGGGCCACTCAAACAATTTTACCAATATAAGCTCACAAGGAGAGTATGTCATCATCACAGGTTCAGTTTTTGGAACCTGGCTCACACTAAGAACCAAACTGAAGGACATGTTGTGCTTTGCTGCTTTGAATTTTGAAGTACAAAACACGATTGCATAATCCTTGAATAATATTTGTCTCCTTATATATTCGTTTGTTAAAACGTGAATTCAGTGAAAACGTGTACAGCAGCATTAGAACTGCGACCGAAATGCATTATTGTGATAAATAAACGTCATACCGTCAGAAAGAATGCGCATTTTACCCGCTGCCTGTTTGATTATTTTCATTTAGGGCGTATGTGAAGCCTGTAACCACTCTCTGAGTGACCCTCACACCCAAACACCAAAAAGCTGTCTCACTTAAACCTTGTAAAAACCTGTTATTTGGTGTCGTGATGACACTGGGGATTCCCCATAAGTCCAAGCTGAAGTCCAGCTCAGGAAGATATATATGTGTGCATGTGTAAATATGAACGCTCGGTGTGTTTGATCTTCCCATATGGAAACAATCCGACCTCAAGTCGTCATCGTGATGATGATGGAAGGCAGTGTAATGGTGAATATAGAGGCCTGTAATAATGTAAGTGGAGGTGGAGGACCAGGCCATAAATAACGTGATGTTTGGATAGGATGTGGATTAGGTACGTGTGTAGAAGTGTATGTGTGTGTGTGTGCGTGTGTGCGTGCGTGGGTGTGAGGGGGGCGGCGTCTCTTGTTTTAAGTGGAGATTTCCGAGTCCAGGCTTAAATGTTTGGCCTCGTGAACTGAACGGTTTTATCAGTCTGGGTCCTGACAGAGTGTCCAGAGAGGAGAGAGGGATGGAGGAAGGGAGTGAGAGGAGGATTGAAGGAAAGGAAAGGAAAGGAAAGGAAAGGAAATGAAAGGAAAGGAAAGGAAAGGAAAGAGGGAACTTGTCTGATATTTCTTCTTCTTTCCCCCCTATTTTGATTAAATATTATTGTCATTAAATCCATAACGCCACATTTTTTTTCTCACATTTTTTTCTCGTTTTTATTTTTATGAATGTTCTCTTTTTTAAATCTGCACTGTG
Organism: Larimichthys crocea; assembly: GCF_000972845.2. NCBI lineage: Eukaryota > Metazoa > Chordata > Actinopteri > Sciaenidae > Larimichthys > Larimichthys crocea. Next base: position 4,499,160 of record NC_040022.1, read on the forward strand.
CGCATGCTTTTTACCCAAAAAGAGAAAAAAAAGGAAGACAACATAAAACAAACACCATCGATCAAAAAACGAACTAAAACGACAATTAGAGTGTGTAAAAAAGAGACCCGACCTACTAAAACGGCATAAATAGGCAGTTTCATGTTGTTGGAAATTTCATTAATTGCTACGTCATCATCATCATCGTCATCATCATCATCATCATCATCATCATCAATCATTGCCATAACAACAACAACATAGAAGTGAGAAGTACAGTAAAAAGTGCACCATCATCATCATTTTTAACTTAAAAACTATACAGCTGCCAAAGATAAAATTGTTAATGATAAACTTCTAACAATATAGAAATGTTTCCACGATAATTGTTCCACAAAGAAAGGAAGCTATCATTTTTCTTTCTTTTTTTTTTCTTCTTTTTTTTAAACACTAGAGTAGACTATGTTTGTTTGAGTTGGATTGATCCACCCCCCCTTGCCCGAATCGATTTGATGTATTTCATTTTTTTTAAAGTTCACTTTCTTGCTTCATTGCGTCTTTTTTTTTTTCTTCTTCTTCTTTTTTTTTCTTTCCCGCGCTTTGTACAGTCAGCAGACAGAGGCGCGAGGCCCCTCCAAGTCCGTCCAGCTCGTCAGTCGCCATTTTGGAAAACTCAAAGTTCCTCTTCCCATCGATTGAATCGTGGAGACAGCGGGGCAGTCCAATGGCCTAAGACCAAAAAAAAAAAAAAAAAAAACAGCACCCCCGAACCCACCCGAACCCTCCCTCGCCCCTTCTTGTCCAACATTTACAGCCTCCTCGCCCCCCTTCTCTCCTCCATCCCAACCCTCCATTTTCACCGCTTTTCTACCCTAGATCTGCTTGTGGGTTTTCTCGCAGCAATCCTCACCGGCAGAGGCCTGTGACCCCGCCGTGCCCGCCACCGAGCTTCCTCCACCACCTTCTCCATCACCTCCTCCTCCACCTCCACTCGTGCCTCCGTCCCGCAGCTCCTTCTCCCTCCTCTCCCTCTCCACCGCCTCCTGCTCGCTCTTGCTGCTGGGGAACTTGTCCTTGTTGTTCTCCTTCTTCCACTTCATCCTCCGGTTCTGGAACCAGATCTTCACCTGCCGCTCCGTCAGCGCCAACGCGTGCGACACTTCGATGCGGCGTTTCCGGGTCAGGTATGGGTTGAACAGGAACTCCTTCTCCAGCTCCAGGGTCTGGTACCGGCTGTAGGTCTGCCGGCCCCTCCTCCTGCCAGCAGCTACTGGGGAGAGGTGGTGAGGTGGGTGAGGAGAGGGGGGAGGAATGGGAGAGGGGGGGAGATTGTTAGAGGCAAAACTACGTTGTTACATCTTAACGTTGTTATCACCGCCTTCCACGTTAGACCCTTGTATAAAATCAAACACACCCATAGAGCTAGGCCTAACAGACTGCTTCATTAAAATTCGATTAAATTAATATTAAAAAATGGAAGAAGGGTGATTTTCTTTAAGAAACACATCAAATCAACATATCTGATATTCACTGAAAATCACAGATGACAGCAGAATGTCAGAAATATTTGAAAAATGTCAAATATAACCCAAAGAATCCAAGCGACATAATAAAACATTCCAAAAACCCCATTTTATAAATATTAAACTGAAAACAAAAGAATAAAATGCATAAATGAGACAATAATCAACTTGTCAGTAACTATTTGATTCATCTTCTAATCATTTCAAAATGTATTTTTAAGGCAAGTAATGGCAAAATGACTTAAAGTGGCGAAACTGAACTCTAAAACCTGTTTGAGTTGGTTTAAGAGGAGGTGCGTTGGTTAGCGGGCACACGGAGTGAGTCCTATGAGTTCACATGGTCAACATTTGCCTTTTTTTTTTATGTTTCCAGAACATTGTGCTCCCAAATAAACAAATACACCCTACACTGTCAAACACAGTGTACATGCAAAAGAAGACTGCATTCTGTAACTTCAGTGCATGTGATGTAAAGTCATGTGATCCTCATGTGACTTTAATGTTCAGGGGTCCCATAAAACACACCACGCTCCCTCTCTCTCTCTCTCAAACACACACACACACACACACACACACACACACACACACACACACACACACCTCTTACTACTACTCCTCAAACATGAGTCCAAGAACAGAAACACTCATAAACTGCAGTCCCCATTAAAAAGGTAACTCTTATATAACAGTCTAATCTACCCAGCACTCTCAGAAGCCCGCATGAATATTTGATGCTATAAATACGTTTAAAGGGGAAAAAAGGAGCCCGCACAGCAAAGAGCAGAACACAGATACAGAGAACTGCCTCTAATGACGAACACAGACTTTTAATTAAAAACGGTGACAAGTGAAGATGAACATATTATTATTTCCAAACCAACAGGTAATCATTTACTCTGCTCTCTCTCTCTCTCTCTCTCTCTCTCTCTCTCTCTCTGTCTCTCTCTCTCCCTCTTCCTCTTTCTTTTTTATTTCCGCAGCTTTGAAAGCAGCGCAGCTCTTCCTGCCGGCGCACAGACGCAATATAAAAATCATAAATACTTAATAAACGCACAAGAGGTCACAGGTTTGTGCACACACACGCTGGACACGCATGGGAGAGAAAATGGGCGCACGACTTTTCTTCAGTTAATAAGCGTGAGATATTTCATCCACCTGCGTTTTATGAAGCGAGAGTGGAGACAAAATATTTGTAATTTTTAATATCTCATACACGCTTACTCCAAACTGGGTGTTACTGTAATTATAAAAACTTCAGATATCATAATTTACCAACCTGTGTGGCAGCGTTGGAATATATAAACACCCTTAAAATGAGTTGTTATTAAAATAAGATTGATGCTCTCAGCGCTGCTAATAAACTGCAAGTTATTTGAGTATAAAGAGCGAATAAAAGCGACACATTTAACCGTGAAAGCCTGGCAGCAAACCTACATACAGAACGTTTGTGTAAGTGATTATATTTCCATAAAGCTGTTTGTCTTCCTCTTTGATTGTTCCATAAAAAGGAGCTGTGCGCCACGGACAAAATATGCCCGTGATCATAAAGCTTTGCTGCTGATCTGAAGGCAAACTCAAGCCAATCACAAGGCCACACAGAAGAGAGAGAATTCAAATATTTCTGCTGAATTAAGGAAAAAATCCCTGATGCTTTATTATATTATAATTTGCCTTATTTGTGATAAAACGTCTGCAGACTTTTTTCTGCATGGTCTGAGCTCACACACATACTCACTCATACGCACATACGCACATACGCACACACTCCTTCCAGGACAATAAAGTTTGTGGATTACATTAAGGAAGAGGACAATGACTTTGATGGGAGCGCATTCACTGCTCTAATCACATACAAGTCTCATATAGTCTATCTTGTCCGATCACATTATATAAAGCCTGCAGCTTCCTCCTGAAAAATATCTTCAATATCCACCAGTAGATATCCTCCACCAACACCAAACTCCAACCAAACTCCAGCAGAATTCTCTCTATACTGTTAAGAAAGTGCTCTCTCTGCCTCGCATGGCCTCACCCCTACATCATGGTGTGTGTGTGTGTGTGTGTGTGTGACTGTGTGTGGGCACAGAGCTGCTTTTTATGGTAAAGCAGCAGCAGCAGAGGAAGATGAAGACAAGGGAGTCTTTATGGAAATGAAGGAACTTGTAAGTGATGTAAATGTCTTGTATGTGTTATTTGTCACAGGGCTGGCGCCGTGATTTCGTGCTATAGGGACTGAAGGGAAGTAGGCGCCACATTCACTGCTGTCACCAGTCATGAATTAAGGGAAATGAGAAACACTTTCCTGGATAAAATGACAGCACGGACGCTTTGATCTGAACACTGCAACATGCATGGGGGACTTGAACCTCCAACCCCTGGATGCGTCAGTACAGTGCACACTAAACACCTTCCGCTAACAGCTGTAGGGGATCAGATATCTGCTTTTTGACGTATAAATCCTGAAATCTGTTGTATTTATTTGACATTCTCCTGCTGAAGGATTACACGCTCTTTAACGGCCCGGGGAAATGATACAAGCTTTGGGATTATGAAACATTTTAAAGAGCTATTACATATGAAACCTTTACAAAGCCAATTAAATAACCCTAAACAAATGCATGGCAGTTGGCAGTTGACATTTTGGAGGAGGGAGAAAACGAGGTTTGCCCTCCACAACAGATGCCAATGAGAGCCGAGGCAAAAGACACTAATACCATTATATATACATACATTCATTCTTGGACCTAATCAGACTTGACGCTTCTTTTTTTTTTCCATTTTAAAGTCGTACAGAGAATATGATTTCTAACCACAGTGGTCAAAGTCGTAAAACGGCTCATATTCACGAGTTTAGAATCAAACTCGGATATTAAACCTCCAGCTTGAAGGCTCAGGAGTATTTCAAGACTTATTCAGTGGGCAAGAGTCTTGATCGGTGCTGGGGTTATAACATAAAAAATGTGTGGAGGTGTGGAGGAGGTGATATCCCTCTTTATAACACAAATTATGAAATGTACCCCCTCGTTAGAGGGGGGGGTAAACGGGGGAGGATGACCGCCCTCCGCCGCTGCGCTCCATCCTCCCGTTTCACCCACAAAAGAGCGTCCGCCTTTTTTTTTCTGCTATTATAACTAATAAATCCTCACAGCGGAGCAACCATAATATCCCATCAAACCGTGCACGGGCTGTAACTGCGTGCGTACAAAGCATTCTCGGACATGATCGGCGCGGCTCGACACGCCTGATTTCCTGTTTTGACTCGACTTTTCGGCCCCCGGATGATCAGAGCTGACTTCTCCCGACCCGTTAAAGCTCCAAAGTATACTGTCTGAAAACTATTAATCATGAGGCTAATCACTGCTGAAGAAGGTCTGAACCTTTCAAGAAGTTTTTTTTTTTTTTTTTTTTTTTTTGCAGCCCCCGCGTTTGAGTGTTGTTGGCCGCTCGTGTTTAAAAGCTGGGAATGATTTGAAAAGCTGTTACGCACACAGGGGAGCAGGGCCAGACAAGTGCTAGGAAAATATAAGAGAAGCGTAAGAGATGTAAATTATGACAATTTACAGGCCGAGCAAACGGGAAATCTTCAATAGAGACACACACGCGCAGGGTGCACAGAGGAAACACTGCAGGGAAAGTGTTCACAGTCTTATAAAAACGTGCCCAAACGTGAATTAGCTCCTGTTATTACTGTTGTCTGGAGCAGGTGGGGGAAATGTTAGGATGGAAAGGAAGCAGCTCGAGGTGAAAACAGACCTCTGTTGGTTGTTGTTGTTTATTATTTTTCTATTTTATGATCATAATCATGAAGCCACAAAAGTACCTGTACAGGCTATAACCCGTCTGCAGCCCCACTTTAAAAAATACAACCGAGAACAGGAGCAATAAACTCACTCACTCACTCTCTCTCTCTCTCTTACTCTCTAACACACACACACACTCAAATGCACACGTGCGCGCGCGCACGTGCACGCGTGTACATATGCACGCACGCACACAACAGCACAGCTCAAGAAATATGGGCTCAAACAAAATGGGCTACTATACTGTACATGTCAATCCTCTCTCTCTAACTCTATGTCTCTCTGACATAAAAATGCCTTCTTGCATAATCAGTCTTTTTGTGGTTTAAAGCCATCAATTATAAGCTCCACTTCCCCACACTGCAAATAATTTATTTTTTCTTTTTAAAAAAAAATCACATTCTTTTAAGATTTATCATCATATTCACAGGCTGTGTGTGTGCCACAAACACACACACACACAAACACACACACACTGACACACACACACATGCACACATGTACGAACACACACACACTCAAGACACAAAAGCAAACCCGGCTCAGACGTGAACCACACGTACGTTACTTGTGGAGGTGATTTTGGTGTTTGAGTGAGCGGATCAGACAGGCCTTGTGTGTGTGTGTGTGTGTGTGTAGATCACACACGCTGTAAAGATGCTAAAAAATACTGTTTTATCCTACACACAAACACACACACAAACACACACACATGCCCCCCCTCCTTGCTTCGACCCTTTGGGGAAGTGGCCACCGTGTAGCCAAATAATCCCAGAGACCACAGGCAAGGCAGTAAAAAGCAAAAAAAAAAAAAAGGGCAGTAAAAGTTTAACCCGGGTCAGAGCTGCATGTCTAAGATGAGTCTGTGACTGGAAACAACTACCTCCACCAACTCTTTCCCATCTGCTCCATGCAGGGTTTTTTTGGAGGGGGTTTCACATGGAGAGGTCTCTGAGCTTCAGGTCTCTTCTCCCCCTCCTCCACCATCTCCCACCATAGCTTTATTTTTGACCGCTTTCCCCTCTTCTCCCTCTGAGCTTCAACCCCCGACTCCATTCGCCCACTATATGGCCGGGGTAATTAAACCCTAAAGTCATTCACAAGTTTTGGTGCCGCCAGTAAAACCATAAACGTGCTTTTGTCCCCCGCTTTGAACGCAGGAAGCTCTAATTGCTCCTCTTAAGCTGCTGCTTTTAAAACCACTTTTCCAACTTTCTCCCACCCCGTGTGTGCTACATTTGCTTGTCCTCCCCTCCTGGAGGAGCAGCAGCTTTGCTCCAAACATGGACACTCACCTCTTGGGAGGGACGGATCGGCTTTGAACAAGGCAAAAGATTAAAAAGAAAAGAAGTAAGAAGTGTAGCCAGTCTCCGTTTCCTCACCTTGCGGCCTCATCCAGGGGAACAGCTGCGTCGGTGAGGGGCTCTGCTCGGTTCCCTCCGCGTCCTCGCCGCTGAGCCCCGGCGCGCCTCCAAGCTTACAGTCGCTGTACTGGACCAGATCCGCGTCCTGGGCCCCAAAAAGCGTCTGCCTCTGCAGGGCGTCGTATCCGTAGAAGTTGCCCGGCTCGCCGTGGCATGTGACCGCGCAGGGGCTCTGCTGGTACGGGTTACTTGGCAGCGTAGAAGCGCTGTGGTGGTAGAAGTCCTGGATCTGCGGAGCGTGCTGGAAGGTGGCGCCGGAGCCCGGGCCGTACACCACGGTGGGCCGGCTACCGGCCAGGTCCTGCGCGAAACCGCACTCGTAGTAGTTCGGACGTAACGAGTCCCCGCTTTTATATTTGGAGAAGAGCGAGTTGACGAAATATGAACTCATCTTTTGTGTTGTTGTTGTTTTTTATTGTTGTTTCAGTTTGTGTTCGGCTCGGCGGAGTCAGAGAGGGACTGAAGGAAGCGACCGGCGGCTTTCAGTTGTGTTTTCTTTTTTTTTTTCTGCTTCTGTCGTGCGGTTTGAGGCAGAGAAACACCGACACACACACACAGACCGAGGGGAGGGAGAGAGAGAGAGAGTGAGGCAGGTCTGCCGCCGGTGTCGGTGACCGTTGTTGTGGTGTTTCCCCCCTCACGGCCACAACAGACGAGCGGTGTGAGTAACGGTAACGGCAACCAGCCAGAGCAGTAAGAGCCACAACAACCACAGCGACAACAATAACAACAATCACACCGATTCCATAAAATCTCCGGCGAAGAAGAAGAAAAAGAAGAGGAAGGAGAAGAAGAGGGAGAAGTAGAGGAGGAAGGGCTCGTGCGCATCACAATTCCGGTGTTAGCGCTGTAAGCGGGAGCCCTGTCGCGCTCTCAAACGGGTTTTCCGTGATTTACTCCTCTGCAAATGAGTTGTTTCATATTTTTTCTCCCTCCCTCACTCTCTCTCTCTCTCTCTCTCTCTCTCTCTCTCTCTCGCGCACTCTCTCCCTCTCTTTCTCTCTCGCTCTCCTCCTGGCCCCGGTGTGTGTGTGTGTGTGTGTGTCGGTTTCAGGGATAATTTGCATCTATTATCAGCTCTTCATCCCATTGGCTTTTTCCACGCACATAGACACACAAGCACGAGCGCGCGCGCGTGCACGCACGCAAACACACACATAGAGAGTCTATTATACACTTTTTTTTTTTTTTTTTTCCTCCTGTTTTTTGCGCCTCTATACCCGCACGCGCCTCTAAGCCTTAGATGATAGTCTCCCGGCTCCGGGAGCTCCGCGCGCCTGAGATAATGCAAAGGGGAGTGAGAGAATGAAGAAAGAGAGGAGAAGAAGAAGAAAAAGAAGAAGAAGAAGAAGAAGGGGAGGAGGAGAGAGGGGGGGGAGAAAAGGTACAGCATCAAGCCAGAAAGGAGGAGGATGATAGGGAGGAGGAGGAGGGAAGGGGCGGCGGGGTGGGGGGATTAATGAGAATTCTGCCGCTTTGCATCTGATCAAAAGCACACGCGCGCACACGCGCGCGCGCGCGCGCACACTACTCTTTCAAGCAGCCAACCAAAAGAAGAAGAGATGGATTTTTTTTCCCCCCTATACTTTAAAGCTGAGATTGGGTTGGGTGGAGGTGGTGGTGTGTGGTGCGGGTGATGGCGTTGCATCGTTGAGAGCGTCTCTCTCATTAATTGCTCTTTCTCATTTCTCCTCTTGAACCCTTAAAGGGGCGCGCGTGGCTGCTGCTGCTGCTGCTGCTGCATGGGAGCGAGGTGAATGAGGCCCGAAAATGTCAGGCAGCCTGGTGGAGAGAGGTTAACACAGACTGAGGAGTGAGGGGGAGAGAGAGAGAGAGAGAGAGAGAGAGTGGAGGGGTAGTGTGCTTCCTAATTGGTATTGGTTTTAACAAGTACGAGCCTATAAATGTAATTGAGGTTTTAAAACCAGTTGTCGGAGCCTTTTTCTTGTCTTCCATTCCCAGCCTGACTGCTGCTGCTGCTGCTGCTCCTGATCAGAAGAGCTCAGGGGCCCCTTGGACGCACGCTTCCTGATCATCGTATACTTTTATAAATATGATCTCCATAAACATGCGAGGAGGACTGGGGAGGGTAATAGAGTAGGAGAAAGTGGCTGTAAACGCTTTAACAAACTATAAAGCTCCATAAAGCGGAGGGGCAGTGTTTGCTTGTTTACGTCCTCGCAGCAGAGAAACAAAAAGAGGGCTTTTTTTTTTTTTACGACGCGCCCTTTGCGCGACCGGAGGCCGTAAACGCCTCATCCTTTGCCCGGTATTTAATTGTTATTTTCGCCGTGGTTTTTCCATAAGGCCGTGGTCCTTCCTGTCCTGTCTGAGTGTAAAGGTGGAGGTGGGGTGGCGGTGTAGATAGAAGGAGGGTGTTTTATTTTTCTAACGAGGGATAAGTTGTGGAAAAGGTTAAGCTCGGACTTGTACAACAGCCGGGGCTCGTAAAAAGTAAGATGGCCTAAAGTGTAGCGATTAGCCTCAAGTGTGGAGTTATTTCTGCTTAATTTTAGGGAACCTCAAAGTTGGCCGCAGTCAGACATGATGGAGGTGTGTGCAGGTACAGCAGATTCCGCTAATATTATTTAGTTTTGATTCTCTCCTCTGTGCGTCCGTTGCTCGCCCACAGCAGTCAAATAAAAATGTCATTACACGAATTCAATTTATTTAGATTATACAGCTGTGACACAAGAGGCCCAAACGTTGCCAACGCGGCTGAATTACACACTGTGTTGAGGTAAATCAGCTGATTGCACGCGTGACTTTCTGAAGGAGTAATTGCCGCAATATTTTCCCAATTTATTACCCAGAATATGATCTTATTGAAACTTCACCGCGCCGTGTTTTACACTTCCAATAAAGCGTTTGCTTATGAGATCAGTTGGTGAGAAAGTCACCGAACGAGCGTCCACGCGTCTCACGCAGTGGAAGCCACGCAAGCCACTAAATTGGGTTAGAGACGCTGTAAACAACTGGAGCAGAAACTGGATATCAGTTCTGGTGCGTCTTTACGCGTCCACACGAATGAAACCATCCTGACGGGAGAGGAAGTAACACTGCACATATGGATCCAGATTTTATTCCCAATTTTACCAGAGGAAAAACATTTCCTCATCGAGTACACAAGCATGTGCAGCCCCTACACACCTATACATGCCTGCATATAGAGCAGGACACGCGTAAGGTGCGTCCTTGGTGTTGATTTTACGCACACACCCACGTAAATAATTTAAAAATAAACATTTCCTGGCAGACTATATCCTGCACGCCTATGGGTTAATATTTTCCAAGGCCTCAACCCTTCCTCTTCACCCCCCTGTACGCTGTGAAAATGAGCTGAAGCCGCTTCACATGTGTGGATGTTCTAAAGCAAAGTCAAAAAGTCCTAATCACCTCACTTCTTCATTAAAATGCCCTCTTTAAAATACATTAAGAGGAGGAATACGGCAAGTTTCACCCCTCATAGAAGCTACAGGAGCTGGTGTCTGTGCGTGTCTTCCATAAAGGACAGCAGAGCCTCAGGCGGAGCTGGGTTTTATCGGTGGAGCAAGAGCGCCATCAAGCGCTCGGTGACGGTAAAACCACGCACAGGCGGTGGGGATGAAAGCAGGCCTGTAATGCTTTATGGTTGTATTAAGTGCGCACATAAAGCTACATAAGCTGCTTTAAAATCAAAGTGCGTGTTGTAATTGGAGGCCAGATGTGATGGTTGATTTGGGAGTTGTGGGAGAAAAAAAGGGAAGTGAAGACAGAGCGGAAGTACAAAGGAAGAAGAATCCTGGTGACAAGCTCTGTAATGAGTTTATATGTTTGATTCACATTGTTAGACAGTCAGATGAGAAGTGCACTTTAAATATAACAATAATAACAAAAGAAAAATCACTTCTTTTATAATTTCATCTCAAACAGACACCAAACTAAAGATCAGATTCATGTTTACAGAAGTCCGTCAGCGTAAATATTAACTCTGTACAAAGCTTCTTAAATCACTCTGGCGACATGAGCACAATTCTCGCGAGATGTATTCACTGTGATTTTTTTGTTGTTGTTATTTTAAAGCTTTTTATTTTATTTTATCTTTTTTTATGATATTGATACTTCAAGCTTTACATTACTGGAAATACCCGTAACACCTGTGATATAACATTATATTAATTCATTACAATTATTAAAGTATCATTTAATAGCTTATATTTACATTTGTTTGACAAAAACTCTTAATATTTATGATATATATATATATATATAATATATATATATAAGAACAAAATAAAAATAAAAAATAAATTCCATACTGAATAATAGAAACATATAAATAAAATATATTAAATTATATATTAATACTAAAATAATATTTTAGACTTCTGTGTTGATTGTATTTAAGATTCATGTTTATCTTTATTTATTTTATTTTGTTGCTTGTTAGAATTATCACTATATTGCCTAAAAGTAATTAATAAAACTCATATTGAAATTAATCATAGAGTGTTAAACAATAAATAAATAAAATAAAAAGTGAAAAGTGAAACGTCAGTGCAGTGCAGTGCGAAGTCCAGTTCACACAAACCCGTTTTATTACCACAGATGATCGTTGCTTTTATGTTTGAGGGACCTGGTGTGTGTGTGTGTGTGTGTGTGTGTGTGTGTGTGTGTGTGTAGGTTCCTAAATTACCGGCTGTAAACAGACTGTAAAAGCGGTTGTTACCATTATCTGAGGAGACTGCAGCCCAGATCCTCAGTTTCACCCCGTGTGGAAATGTGAGCCGTGTGAGGCTTTCACGGCGGTGAGAGAGCTTCCACAATAACAGGCCTAATAATGACAACTCGTGTAATCCCGCTTTAACCCGCTAAACCCTACAGACAGCCGCTCGAGAGTAAAAAAAAAACAAAAAACATTTGGAGCTTCCTCTGTGTGTGAAGGTTCAACATCACGTAAACATTTCTCTGCTGCTGCTGCTGCTGCTGACCCCCCCTGCTGCGCAGCCCCAAGCCCGGGCCCCGCCGTGCCCTTTAGGCCGGAAAAGAAGCATGAGAGCCGGCCACAGCACACCCTGTCTGTCGGGGCTGTTTTTTTTTTTTTTCTTTGGAGGGGGGGGTTCATGTCTACAGCTGTAAGGATGCATCTGAGGGGGACAAAGGGAGGTCGGACTGGAGACAACATAGAGCCAAACGGCTAGAAAACCATAAAACTCCCAAAGCTGAAAAGAAAAGTAGGAGGAGGAGGAGGAGGAGGAAGGAGTCTCATCCTCTCTGCTACAATACAAAAGTAGCACAGACTCAAATGAGGAAAACACTGAGTTTTCACCTCTGAACATGATTTTCGCTTCGTGTTCGGGCCTCTCCATCTCTCCGCAGGCTCTCTCACATCTGGAAGAACACTAATATTTGTCTATCAGTCCCATAAGCTCCAAATAAAATGGGATTTGAAACTTTCCCTCTAATATTTCCTCTCTCTGTGTGTCTTTCCTCACCCCCCCCCCTCCTTCTCTTTCTTTCGGCGTGTTTGCTTTACAGCCGTTTAGTTCTTAACCTTCAGAAATTTATACGCTATAAACTTTTATTGCCGTCATATCCTTTTATTGCGCCGCACCGCATTGAATCCTCTTTCTCTCTCCTCTCTTCTTCTTTTCCGTCTTCCTTTTTGCTGGTTTTTTTTTTTTTTTTTTTTTTACGACAGTCGGCGGCGGCTTCTTCCAACCCGCACGCATCCGCTCCCGCATCCCTCATCACCCCCTCCTGCTTTTTTTTTTTTTTTTTTGACCCGGAGCTTCGAAGACCCCCGGTGCGTGCAAGCACATCCTGCTAATCTCGTGCTGTTTGTTTCCGTGTTTGAAAAATAGGAAGTGTGCAAAACAACTGACGTGAGAAAGAAGAAGAAGAGGAGGAGGAGAGAGAAAGAAGAGAGAGAGAGAGAGCTGCTGGTGTTTTATTGGCCCGGAGGGGGAGAAATACTATCAGATCTTTTCTTCTTTTCTTTTTTCTAAGCAAGGTAAAATAAAATAAATGATACAAACCCTGACGGCCTGCCCTGCTCTGCTCTGCTCTGCTCTGCTCTGACCGGCGGAGTCCACTTGTGGTTTTACAATTACAGAAGAAATAAATGCAAGGAAGCCTCATCTTTCCTGTGAAGCTCCACCGGGCGACTCACTGCAAGAAATCAAACCCGCTCGGAGATTTGTGGCTTTGAAACAACTGCTGTGAATGCAGATGGATGTGAATCATTTGGAAGAAACGGAGCGATGGTGCTGTCTGTGTGTGTGCCGCTGCTTTAACCGTTTGTAAAGGAATGGGCCAACAGGGGCCAACTGCACGGACCGCAAACAGATAATATGAGCGAGTCTGCTGCAGGATGACATCTTCATGTCACAGCGTTAGTTATTGGTTACTTTTAGGTTTCATTTTAATTCTTCAGATCACTATCTGCAACCATTTATTTCTTCTTCTTCTTCTTCTTCTTCTTCTTCTTCTTCTTCTTCTTCTTCTTCTTCTCTGACTACTTGTTATTATTATCGGTTTTCGTGGATTTTTAATGCTTGTTTTTATTTGTTATTGCACTTAAAATCAATCCTCATTATTACAAAGAGCTCGAGTTATTATAAAATAATATGAAGTATTTTAGCTTACGTATACATTAATATTTAAAATAAATTATAAAGTTTCCCCGTGCATTATGTTTTATTATGTATTTGTGTATTTAATTATTTACTTACTTAATTATTTTATTTTAGTAGTTTTTTTAGTCGTTTTTTTCCCTTTTTCCTTTCTTATTTTATTTTATTTTATTTTATTTTATTTCATTTTATTTTAACTTTTGGTGGGTGAGTACAAACGTTGCTTGACCAACAAAGAATTTAAATAATAAATGTATAACTGCCCTAACTGACTGATAGGAAAGCTTTATATTTATTATATTCTTAAATCCAGTCCTCTTTAATACTTCATATTATTTTATAATAACCTTTTTTTTTTTCCAGAGCTTTCAAACCACGTCTGAACCGTCTACCCCATGTGCACTTTGGGGTGACTGTTTTGAACTCTTGTTGCGTATCTCTGAGCAGAATACAGAATAGATCAACAACATACTTTAATACATGAAGGGCAACACACACGCAACACACTTAATTATATTATTAATGTTGTAATTCTCTTCTGTAATGTTTATATATATATGGTGTATAATAATAAGATATATATTATATATATATATCACCCAGTGCACACACTGTTATTATATCTGATGTATTATTATTATTATTATTTATTATTCTTATATTATTATTAATTATTATTAATTATTATTATTATTATTATTATATTATTATTATATATTTTAGTATTATTATTTCTCTGCCCACTCAGAGTTCAGCTGTAACACGTGCAGAGCAGCCCGCAGCATTTTGGCTCACCGTCCAACTTTAATGAGTCCAGAATGGCTGATGTGATCTGATCCATACAGCCGTTTGTATCAGTGGGACCATAACTCTCTTTGAGAGAATTTATGAATATGAATGATATTCTCTGCTGCTTGATGAATTATAGAAGCTGTGCGGTGTAAAACAGCTCATTCAGTGTGGGGGACAGGGGAGAGCTGCTCTGGGGCCTGCCGTGCTCTAACATCCACCCAGAGTGTGTCAGCGCAGCCGCTTATTATCTGTAGACTCTGTTTTAATATAGGAGGATAAAGTGAAGACATATTGGATTGGCCACGTTCGCCCCGACTTGAAATATGAATTTTGCCAGCAGCAGCACGTGGTTTGTCTTGTGCAGCCCATTTAGTTTCAGAAAATATCACTGAAATGATGAGGCCTGCACCTACTTTAGCCGCACAGCTAAATCACCGCACAATGAGCCAATCTGGATTTTTCCATTGCCTCACAGTTGGGATATATTACAGAGAAGGGGAAGATGGGAGTTTGAGGTGGGGGTGGGTGGGGTTGTGGGACGCAGTGGGTTGTGTGTTTGGGTGACAATTTCAGCAACATAGCCCCCCTCTAACAACTGACTCCAGACCAGTGACATGCACGCTGCAGAGATTTTATGAGAAACAGACTGAAGAGAAATTTTCTGCTGATCCAGGTTTCTGTTGGTGCCTAGATCCAGATCAGACTCTATTACAGAGCGTAATTAGACAGTGACATTAGATTTATACAGTATATAATGCATATATCTGTCTCATTACTGCATGTATAGATCAGAAAAACATGGCTAAGCAGCAAACTCCAGACTGACTCCAGATGAGACAGATGAACAGATTTCTGCTGTTGTGAAACTTTGGCTTATTTTGTATGCCTGAACATGACAATAATTTGTCACAAATGTTGGTTCTATTCACTATTTAATGAGTAGTCTTTCCACATGAGTGCATACAAAAGGCTGTGTTTGTATCAGTGTACTCTTCTCGTGTGTAGAAGCCCTGCTGCCTCTCATTTCATCCACGAGGCGAGCTGTGCTGCTCCTGGTTCTGCCCTCTCCTACAGATGAGGCCATGATGTCTCCCTGGTGTTTCCAAGCCTCCACAACTGAAAGTCATCCTTGTATTAACCTGATGTGAGTGTGTGTTGTGGTGTGAGGATTCCTGCACGCTGCATTCTCTTAGATTTACTGTGCCATGTGTGAACCCCCCCCAAACACACACACACACACAAACACACACAGAGGTGGGCAGCTTGCAGTTGCTGTCCTTCCCTGGGACTGCAGACTGAGGCTGGAGGGAGGCCTGCAGCAGAGAGCAGCTTCTGGATTTAATGAAGCTCCGACCCTGCTAGACCTCAGAGAAGTATCACAATCATCCGCCGTCGAGTCCACAGATGGTTTATGGGATTGCTTTGTTGGGGCCCAAGCCTAAAGCTGCTTAAATCCTGAGGCCTCATTGGTTGGGCCCAGCGGTGCAGGGTGAAGCAGAGAAGCTGTGCTGAGACTTTGTTCACCATCACATTTCTTTCTTTACACTGGGGCTGTTTACACTGCTTTCACTGCCTGACACCGCTGCTACACACACACTGACTGAGACATCATGTTACAGTCTATTTTAGCATTTAGCACATAAACATTTGTTACACATCAACACGCTCTATCATCATCATAAACCATTATTTTATATGTTCATTGCTGTATTTGCCAAGAGCCATAACTTATCCTTTATATTTCCTCCTGTTATATATTTATAACAGTGTATAAACAGTTAATAAATTGATATTCTCATGCTTGCATCTAGTTACAAGCAGATATGAGACCATTTTAAGTGTTATAAGATATTAATGTATTATAACTATAAACAGTTAGTCAGTGCTTGATATTATAACATGTTGTAATGATTTGTCTTCATGCAACTCAGTTTAATTTTGTTTACATAGCGACAAATCATATCAGAAGTTATGTCAGGACACTTTCCATAAAGAACAGGTCTATACTGTACTCTTTATAATATTATTTACAGAGACCCAACAATTCCCACCATGAGCAAGCACTTGGTGACAGTGGCAAGGACAAACTTCCCTTTAAGAGGAAGAAACCTTGAGCAGAACTCGTCTCATGGTGGACGGCCATCTTCTGTGTCCCGTAGAGTTTAGAGGGTGAGATATGTTTGAATTCACCTGTGAACGACTGAAACTATAAAATTATAAACTGAGTATTACTCAGGATGATCATATGTTATACATAGTTAACATTTAACAGTTGCTCAATGGAGGACTTTATGAGAGTGCGTTAAATAGTGTTTGTTTGGTGTTATAAAGCTTGAGATGAAGTGTTTCCAAGACATCTGCTGTTCCGTGCTACTACTCCTTCTACTGATATTACTCTTTAAATTATAGACTTGCGTCAGGCTGCAACTACTCCTGCAACCATGGGCCAGGATTTTACTGGTGAGGTCATGTCCTCAGCCAGGTTTTAGGTGGATAGTGATATTCCACAATACAAACTAAAACGTTCATAAAATGAAGATAGAGCCAAAGTTTGCACTTGAACAGATAAACAAATAAAAATTGTGGTGAGTCTAACATTTTTAAGAAGGGTGGAGTTGCATTGGGGGAATTTGGACTTTAGTATTTTCCTAAAATCATGACTGTGGCTTTGCCTGCAAGCCACAAGTGAAGCAACAACAGCAACAATTGTTGATTTTCAAATCATTTGCAAATACAATTAAAGACCTGACCATTCCATGCCATTGTTTTCCTCTGCTTGCAACTTTTACTACTTCAAGTGAGCTACAACAGTTTGTACATATTGTGACTAGCAGAGTGGAAATAGAGCTCCTGCAGCCCTCATCAGACTCTCTGTCTATCAGTCGTTTGGTGCAGAGACAAACACAGGAACCGCAGCGACTTCACAAAGCTGCTAATGGACGGATGACGACGCTCCTAATGAATGCACTCATCATCTGTGTGTGTGCGTGTGTGTGTGTGTGTGTGTGTGTGTGTGTGTGTGTGTGTGAGTGTGAGTGGGGGGGTGTTTATGGGTTTATGACAGTCTTTTGGTGTTGCAGCCAAACAGACGCCCCTCTCCTTTAAGCTTCAGTGTACAACTGAAGAGACACATATTTTAAACACATGCTGGCTCATCCGCTTCTGTCTCTCACAGTCCCCCCCCCACTCTCCTCTGTCTCTGCCTGTCTTCCCACAGAGACCAAATTCAATCTGGAGAGAAGAAACCGAAAGGAAAGCCGAGTTTCTTCTCTCTGAACTTTTCAGAGGAAAGAAGGAGAAGGAGGTCTTTCCAGGACGGAAATTATGCAAATTGTCGATTTCAGCTCCCCCACAATTTCTCCCAGATTAACCCTGTGATCAATTAGCAGAAATGAAGCGTGATCGTACTGTAAAGTCTCTTTAATAGGAATCCAGCATCAGCAGTGCCATCGCACAACGAAACAAAGAGACAACAACACAGAGAAAGAGAAGGAATAAACATACAAGAAGGGAACATTTCACATGGAGGAGAGGATCAGAGTGACTGGAGTTCGCCTGCTCGTTAATAAAGCCTTTACTGTGGCCACATGGCTTAGATTTGTCTCATTAAAAAAAAAAAAAAAAAAAAAAAAAAAAAAAAAAAGCAGAGGGAAAATAAAATGACATGTCCACATTTATCAACTGCAAACACTCCAGAAACTTTGTTCCCCCAGTCAGGAGAGTAAATACTGGGACAGGGCGCGGGGGGAAAGTCATAGAAAGGGCAGGAAGTAAATAGAAAAAGTCTTTTGAGTCAAACCTCTTCGTCCTCTCTGTCCCAATACTCATCACCTCTCACCATTTAAAACAAATCATAGAAGAGCTCATCGGACTGACGTGAGAACAGATCATTCAGACAGTCGGCACAACAACATGGAGAACAGAATGTAAAGAACATGACAGACAAAAAGAGGAAAATCATCTATATTACAGTAAGATGCCATGTTCCAATAAGACAAAACAATAATCAGCATATTGAACTCATTCCAATAAGAAAAAAAAGACGAGGTTACTCACTTTATATACAATAAATTAGAAATATTTCCTATCAAGAAACTTCTATTTAGTCTGTTTTTAATTCTTCTTCTGTAAGCATTCCCCTCCGACAGATAGAACACACAAAGAGCTAAACGACGACTTCGAATGACGAAAATGACTCGAGGCATGCGCAAACCATGTAAACATTTTTACTCGTAGATAGAGGATTTGATGCTGCTTGTCGAGAAAATGTCTCTTTTAAGACTTTGCAAAATAAAACAAACAAAATTTTTTACAAAAAAAAAACAAAGTCTGGTTGTACACCCGTTCAGTTCTGTGTGAAATGAGAAGAAAAAAAATGGAGGCAAAAGAAATCCACGCAAGTGTGCGTAAACTCTGTAGGCCTATATACGTGACTAATCTTTACAATGTTGGTACACAAGCAGCCTGTGATCTGCAAGCCGCTACATCCTAACACCACACACACACACACACACACACACACACACACACACACACACACACACACACACACACACACACACACTGTTGTAAACGTTGTAAAGCCTATGTGTTGTTTATGATCCGTCCATAAAACTGCCGTCGGACGCCATTTAACTACGCCCGACACTTCAAATAACGCCAAAGTAGCAGACCTGCCTCCCAAACACGTCCTCTTCATATTTTAACACTCAGATCCATAAAACTCTGCATAAACTGAAGTCTAACCAGACAATACTCCGAGCTATTAAATGTAGACACATTTGCGGAGGCGTTTTTTTTCACGCGGGGATAAATCTCAAAGTGTTCTGTTGGGCTATGTTTGTTGATATGAGCGTATATAGAACCTCTAGGAATTATATTTTCAGGGAAATAAAACTCAACAGATACTGTGAATAAACGTGTGAGCGCTATGTCTTCACTCCCAGGTCGCAACCACTGTCAGTCTATTTCCTGAAATGAGAGAGAAACCAGCCTTGCATAGCAGATAATACACAACATACTGTATGTATAAAAATAGAGCAGATTCTTTCTTGAAATGCAAAATAAGAAGAACGTTAAATAAAGAGTGGGAGATGGTGGCGGAGGAGATGGAGATGTTTGGCGCAGGAGAACGCTGCGTGCGCGCATGGACTTTGTGCGCACTAGAATCTGAAATAAGCATGTTTACATCTTCATAATTAGTTTAGGCCAGTCTAATTCATCTTTAATGCTGCTACAGAGTGAAAGCATGCAGGGTCAGGATTTTAGTAGAAGAAACCAGAACTATCTTCATCGTCTGGAGAGTCAAAGCAGATCACGGCCGACTTCACCGGGGACGTGGGTTCACACAAAACTGTATTTCTTATTTAAAAAAAAATTGAATATAATTTTTTTTTTGAAAGAGAAATCTGGTGCTTTTTGCTGTGTCTCCTCTCAGATAAACCCTGTTAACTCCAGGCTCATGTGGCGCGGAGGGGACGACTATCGATAGCCGATAAAAGGCCGCAGATGAGCCGCCGCTGTAGCTCATAAAGCATCGGGAGAGGTAGCTGAAGGGCGGGGATCCAAGATATCGACAGCAGCCTAATCGGATCCCCGGTTGCTGAGTCGGGTTAACACCCTCGGCCACCCCATCATTCCCTACCCTCCTCCCCCTCCTGCCCTCCTCCCTCTTCGGTATCTGCTCATTACTAGGCCGACAACCGGGAAACAAACGGCGGCTTGCTGCTTGTATCAACGCCGACGATCAGGCGCTTTCTAATCAAATTCTGCCAGCAATGAGAGAAACTAGAAAATAGGAGAAGAAGAAAAAAAGAGGATGAGCACCAGTGTGTGTGTGTGTGTGTGTGTGTGTGTGTGTGTGTGTACATCACCCTCCACCCTTCGTGCTTATTAATGGCCAAGTGAAACCCCGGTTTCAGCACCTCCGCGCGCCTCCGGTGTCAGCCACGGAACAATAAATAACTAATAAAAGGAAGAGTAGTGCTTGAGAAAAAAAGCCCCCCCGACCCACCATACACACACTCACACACCAGTCTTCCATGGCGGTTTGCTGCCATCTTCCCTTCCATAATGGAGCGTAATATCAAAGCCTAAATAATAGCGTAATATAAAAGCATGAAGGAAGAACATGAGCTGTCAGTTCATCTTCAAACAGTTTCATGAGAGCAGATCCAGAAGCTGGTCTGTGGGTTTTTTACCCAACATTCCTCGCGACCACAAACTCAAATGATTCCAAAGTTCCGACCTTCCTCTAACGTCAGACCTTCTTATCACTTCCGAGTTAACGTGGCGGCGTCCTCAGCGTCTGTTAGGGATCAATAAAGCCATTGATCAGTTGTATAGATTGGTGTGATTAGACTGAAGCTCACGTTAGTGCCCGAAGGTTAAAACAAATTGGAAACAGCAGATGTGTGCGTGTGTGTGTGTGCGTGTACGTGTGTGTGCGTGTATGTGTGTGTGTGTGTGTGTGTGTGTGTGTGTGTGTGTGTGTGTGTGTGTGTGTGTATATATATATGTGTGTGTGTGTGTGTGTGTTTGCAGTTTTTTGGGGAAGGCCATTTTGTTCTAGATTATAACAAATCGGGGACTTTATGTTGGATACATGGTGTGAGCGTGCGTGCATGTGCGTCTGAATGTGTATGTGCGAGAGTCCGGTTAGTCCTTGGGTTGGTCTTTGCTCTGTTTCTTCATTTTCATCCTCCGGTTCTGGAACCAGATCTTCACCTGCCTCTCAGTCAGGTTGAGAGCGCGCGCAACCTCATGCCGCCGGTCCCGCGTGAGGTACATGTTGAAGAGGAATTCCTTCTCCAGCTCGAGCGTCTGGTATTTGGTGTACGGGCATCGCTTCTTCCTGGAGGAACGCGCGTGGAGCCAGTTGGCCGAGGGGTCATCTGAAGGGAGAGGAGAGAAGGCAAGGTTATTAATAAAATAAAAATAAATGATGACAAAACACTCCTCAAATGATCAAAACATCATCTTCCCGTGCGTAAAAGTCGCAGACGCTTGTGCGTAAAAAACACCTGACTCTGCAATTGGCACGTTGGTGCGTAAACTGGGTTTATGGTGTCAACATAGGGCGCAAATTTGACACGAGTAGATCCATGGCTGTTTTATTTGACACCACGTGGAAGACAGACGGCCTGCTCCTTCCTGCTGTACCCATGAACGAGGACTAAGACAGTATGGACAAACATGAACAGAGGTCACAATTAAGATTTTTTTTCTATTAAAAAAGAAAAAAAAGAGAAAAAATCTAACATTTCATAATGTACAAAACACAATCTGACACTGATGTGTGAAACTAGATTAAAAATATATTCATTTCATTTATAATCTGATCAAAAGCACACACAGAAAAAGTACTTTTAAAGGATAGAGCTCGTATGCAGGGACATATCTGGCTCCTGTTTGAAGGTGACCTTCAGCGGATAAATATTAGATGCTTTAATAATGGAGGTAATATTGATGACAGACTCGTGATAACAGAAATAAAGCAGAGCCAGAGCCAGAATCAGGGAGTTTTGTTAACAGGAGCCGATATTCTGCCTCGCGTGATGACAGCAAACACACAAAAACACATCAGAGATGTTTCACGGCGCTAATACCGCTTCTTTTGTTTGCGCAAGAATTACGAGCACATTGCAGCACAGCACACTGTCACTGCGTCACTTCTGATTGCTCCTAAATTAATAAGCGACTGTAGATTTATGGCCCTGGTGGGATTAGAGGACAAATATTTCTTGTGTTCTTCCTTCGCCCTTTATTAATCTTCTATAGATCCAATATGATATTCACACATTTCACACAATAGATGGCACTGAACCCGTTTAAACACACGTTACAGTGTGGGGGACATATTTTATTCTTCATAATTAAAGACGTAAATTAACTTTAAAAGCAGACTGTTTTCACACAAGGAGTTCTTTTTACAGCGTTGTGAAATTAAAGGTGATAAAATGGAGGATTTGTAATGACACTCGGCTCCATTTTGCCACATCAGAATTGCGACGGGCTCCAACGCGCTCGAGAGAGAGAGAGAAAGACAGAGAGAGTAGAAACCCTGTCTTTCTGCGTGGAAACTTGTCTTTGAAATAGTAAATAACAACGTTGTAACGCATAAATATAGAGACTCCTAAATTGGACGTTCTTCATTTTCAGCGGAGAGACAATTATGAATTATTGTCTTGATTTTATTTTTTTTTCATCTCTGTCTCCATTTCTTTCTTCCATGCGTCTTGTTTGCCAGGCCACCCTGACTCCTCCACCACCACCCCCCTTCCCCACCACCCCACCCCTCTTTATAGCTTTCAGACCGATGTAATTAGCAGAGACTTCTTGTTTGGGACGCATGGGTCTGGTTTAAGGCTGAAAGCTATCTGCTCTTCCCCTCTGCAAGGCACCAAGGCATCTCAACTATGAGGCCGCTTGCTGGGACTCTCACAGCACTGAGGCTCTTTAAGGAACAAATCCACCATGACAAAAACAGAGGAACTGAGCTGTTACATCTCAAACACCTCCAAATATCACGCTGTTCTTAATCAGTTCAGCCAGGCACCTGTAATCTGAGAAGATATTTCATTTTGAAGACTATCAAACCATGTTCAAGAAGATTGTGAGAGGCGAGAGCTTTGGTTCTGGTTCACTTCCACTTTTACATCTTCTAAATAAAACCTTTAACCAAGAGCAATCATTTCCTGTGGTTAGGTCAGGCTCCTCATCCAGTCAATCACAACTCAGTCAGCCAACAAACAGTTGCTCGAGTCTCTGAAACCAAAAAGAGTCTCAAGGCAAGCAGCTTGAAATTCTTCCCATTTGCTGGGATTAGTTTGATAAAAATGTGCAACAAAAACCTTAATCTCTCATGAGGAACAGCAGCGAGGACCACACCGGTGCTGTTTTCTTTGAAGCTGCTGTTTGTTCATTACATTTTATCTGTGACTCCAATCTCAGTCAGCAGTGTAATTCCAAGTCTGGTGTAAAACCCAAAATGTCACTAAAAGAGGGGATTCCACTCTGGATTTATAGGTAAAAAAAAAAAAAAAAAAAGGTTGTGTGGAGTCACTGGCTGTTTTTGTTATATTAAAGCCTTCCTGCGGCAGTTCAAGTCAGACTGAAAGAAACACAGCACACATGCAGCCTAACCATCAGACTGGATTTGGGAATTTAAGCTTCATCTAAATCAGTTTGGACCAAAAAGACTCTCCTTGTTGCTTTTTTAACAGCAAAAAGAAGAAAAAAAAGATATTTATCCTTGCAGTCAAGAGCAGATCAGGTCTGCAGGGCTATGCGTTACAAAGGAGATTTTCTGTCCCTGTGTAAAATGCAGCTTCAGTCCTCTGGTCTAAAATGGCAGAAGGAATGATCACTCACAAGACATGGGGAAAGCCCGAGCTTCAGCGCCTTTTGACGCCAAGCAGAGAGAATTAGAGTGTGTGTGTCCCTCCCCGAGGAGCCAGTCTTTTTCCCTAACTGATGTTGGGTGTTGGCTCCGTCTGTCTTTAATTTCACCGGTAATATTTCACTACAGATGACAATCATACATGCTATAACGCTAAGGCAATTCACACAACTGCATATAACATTCATAACAATGTTTTTTTTTTCTGCCAGTTATGAACAAAGAACTGTTTTGTGTGGCACCACGAGCAGCTTCGCATTTGATCAGATTCATCGGCATTGAAATGGTTTACATTTAAATGTGCAGCTTCTGTTTTGCGTAGAAGAACATTTACACCGGGTAAAGAAAAATGGGATGAAGAAATGGCATCAATGGATGATGAAAATAAAAAGTACTGATGACAAATGGTTTAAATCTAATGTTGAAAGGTGGGATAAGAAATGAAAAGTACAGTTTGAAAGAGACAGACCCTTTGTCAGAGTTTGAAGTTTACTCTGCTGTTCAGGGACAAGATGAGCAAATGTGAATAATCAACAGTACAATGTGTCTAAAATGAGTCTAATCATTTTAGTCATAATGATTACAAGCTGGACTGAGCTTTTTTTTAAATTTTATTTTCTCATTCCTGACTTTTCAGTTTTACTTTTTCTTTTACCTTTCCTGTACAGGCTTCTATAATTACTGATAGCAAAGACAAACACAAAGATGGCCGCTTTAAATCAATAAAAGGTTGTTCGCAGATGATCTAAATCAATGTCCTGAGTTTAAATTGTACATTTTTAATTTCAAAGATTAGCCAAAAGCTGTAAACCATGTTGAGAAACTGCTAACAGATGTCCGCCTTGACCAATTCATCACCAAAGCATCAGCTTCCCCCCATCATTCATATATCATCTGTCACACATCATGGTCACTACACAAAAAGTTCTCTGATTGATGAACTATGTCATCACCAAATCTGAATCAACACAACTGTCTCCCACATTTCCAACATTTCAGAGAACATTCCACATATCAAAACAATAACGTTTGAAATTGGGATAAATAACAAATAAGGACATAAGTTCATTTAACTTCAAAAAGACACGGCTTTGCTGCTTAAATCTATTAAAACAAGTTGAATGTGTGTTCTTCATTGTCAATGTGAACAAACACCTAAAAAAAAGCTAAAGAACTAACATTTTGTTCTTGTTGGCTAACACTACAAACATGGCCATGTTATTTTTTGCAGGACATGTGGATGTCAGAGTTGAGGAAATCAACTGGGATTCTGTCACAACCATTTCTCTTTAGTTTTTTGGGGTAAATCAGAATATTAGATACTCAGACTTTGGGTCCGGAATAAGATCAAAAGTCAAGATGGCTGCCAGTGATGTGCACTGCATCACCCAGCCTCTGTCCCTGCATGGATCTAATAGAATACAGCTTCCCTGTATTATTCCCACCAGCCGGCCATCATCAGTAAATACGTCCTTAATACCCTCTGGAATCAATTTTCTCCAACATGGCCAGCATGTAAAGGATCGATTTCATCTCAGAGCAAAATAATGCCTGGTAAAGAGGTGAAGAGAGGCTGGAAGGTGGGGTGGGGGTGTGTGGTGCTTTTGTCACACGGTAAAGTGGGTGCTTTGCATTCTCCGGGTGTATAATCACCTCCAGCACCATCCATTACCCTCGGAGCTGTACCGCGACCATGGCTGTCACACAGGATGAGGAACCGGTTCAGGGGTGGGGAGTGGAGGAAGAGGGAGGTGAGTTGGGCCGCTATAGACTGTTTTTTTTCTTTGAGGGGTGGGAATACAGTAGGGATGATGATAAATACAAAGTATGGGTGGGGGGTTATGGGTGTATAGCTTGTTTAGTCCTAACTTGAAGTTTTCTCTTTAGGCTATGTCCATGTATCTCAGAAGTGATGTGTGGTTGGATGTCACATTGACAGGTACATGGATGAAAAGATTGATTTTCCCGTAAAGCTACGGCCCTGCAGCATGATGTGTTCAATTGCAGGCCAATGTGTGTCTTTGCCTATAGGTGTGTGCGCGTGTCCACGGTGATGAATGCTGCTTGCATGGAAACAGTGACCAAAACGGCTACAAGACTAATATCACATCTCGTCTCTTTCTCTCTCTTTCTCCCCCCCTTTGCAATTTCACCCTAATAGTTCCAGAAATTGACCTCTCATATATCCCAAAGGCACGTTATTACATTTCCCGAAGTCGTATTTTATCTCCCTCCCCCAATGCCCCCACCCCACCCAACCCTTACACCCCATCTCACCCAGCCACCAACAGCAACACGCCAATTAATGGGGTTGTTCACCCAGCGTTATAACTTAATAAACTTCGGGGGTAATAACTTTCTTGCTCTGCCCGGCAGCAGCAGTAGCAGCAGCAGCACAAAGACTGAAGTGTAATCTTGTAGTTTATTCTGGATGGGCGCCCAGCACCAGTAACACAAAAAGAATCTGTAGCTGGATGCTGGCTTTGACTGGAGGTGATGTTTTGAAAGGTAGGATTCCACAGCGGCCATTTTGAAGACCTGGGGAGGGAAACTCAGCCTCAGTTTGTCCTGCTGTTATGTGCCAAGATGCAGAAAGTCATCATTTTACAGATTATCTACTGGAAAGTGCACCAGAAACAACCAAATTCAAAGAGTCCAGGTTGTACAGTGTATTACAAGCTGCCACATCCTGCCTTCAGGCCAAGTTGGCAACCTTCAAATTCAGCCTTCGCAGTGTCCTTGTCACATTTACAAGTTTGGAAATGGGAGGCATTCCGACTATTAGAAATGTTTTCCTTTTTGGCAACACATAAGATGCACCAATGTATTTGCCTTTAAAGCTCCCTAAACACCAACTGTCAACAAAATTCCTTCGTATTATCAATAATAGTGTGGACTTCCAAGAATCCTGCCATGCTGTAACATTTGCACGCAAAAAACTCATAAATTCAAAGCTCTCAGAGGAATTTGGCCACTGTTGAATACTACCATACACTGTCAGGCCACTCAGAGACTTTTGGGACAACATAAAACTCTTTGTGTCGTCACAGCACCCAGACAACAATGATACAGCTCAAATATTCAGAACATCAAAAGTTATCGTTTGGCATCTTATCTTAAGTGAAATGGGATATTTTACTCAAATATTAACATAAACACAGCTGGGAAGTTCTCATGACTTTGACTAAGCAAAACCAAGACCAAAGCCTCACCAAAGTTCATCAGGCATATCCAAAGGAAGTACATTTATTCTCTTACCAGACATTAGAAACGGCAACATTTTTACACTTATTATAGAGATTAAATAAACAAAATATAAATTGTTTAATTAGCGAGCATTCGAGCAGTCGAGGCTCATGTCCACCCACCATGAGTCGGGTTCTGCTTAAGATTTTTGCCTCCTAAAGGAAGGTTTTCCTTGGCACTGTCACCAAGTGCTTGCGCATGGTGGGAAATGTTGGGTCTCGGTAATTATAATACATGGCTTTTGTTATGATTTTGCATTATATAAATAAAATTGAATTGAATCTATTGAACAAGCAGATTTCACAAAACGTCAAACTATTTCTTTAATCCAGAACAAAACAGCCAAGGTAAGCCAGACAGCTGCAAGGTTGAAGACCATTCTAAAAAGATGCACTGTTACACTTTTGTCCAAGTTGCTATCGGTTGTACCACTCTGCCATTGAAGCACACAGTAACCTAGCACAGCTAAGTGAAAACAGCCTCATCTATGAAGCATAATGAGTTGATGGGAACTGAATTCCATTTAAGGAGTCCACTCATATTTACACAGGAGAGAAGGCAGGAGGCTGCACCAACCAACCTGCCTTTTCAATACAAGTGGGTTTCTCCGGGCGTTGCTTGGTAACAGTTCAGTTCAATCAGATGTGTCAAAGTGAGGATTGTTGTGTTTATATGTAGATTTGTGCGGGCCTTCAAAATGGCTGCCACGTGAACAATAGAAACAGCCTTCACTGCCTTCTGCTGGTTGGTGCAGCTCCCACTACCTGCCACACTGACCCACTGCACTACAGACACGTCCATAAACAAACCACAAGAAGTGCTGATGCTCACAGAGAAACTTTTTTTTCTTGTTTTAATTGAGTAGCCTTTCAGTTTTGTCTCTTTGAACACAGAATCCATTACAGGAGAGCTTTCACTACCACAAGCCAGACTGGGACACGCAGTGTTACTGGTGGAAAATCTAATAATTCAGACTGGAGGCTGCTGGGCTACATCCAGCCCTTAACCAGCTCCCTGCTCTGATGGATTGCATGCTCAGATGCTGTAATAAGGTGGCTGAGTGTGTATGTGTGTGAGAGAGAGAAGGAGAAAGAAATGTGTAATGTGTGCAAGGAGTAATAAAGTGTGTAATATTTGCAATTTGTATTTCTTCCTCTGAAAAGGCCAATACAGGGGTGGAGGCCTCCCTTCTTCACACGCGCACACGCAATGCACATGCACATATCAAACGGCCACGCGCTCAGACGCATGGATCAGTCCTCCTCCGGCAGAAATTAGATTTATCCGGTGGGATTAGACGAGAGGAAACAGAGCCCGTTCACATTCACGTTCAGGTTTAACAGACGAAGAAAAAAATACACGAAATAAAAATCTTTAAAAAAAATAATAAATGAATATCTTTCCAGGGAGGGATTTTCTGTCCCACCCAAAATAAGTCAAGTGGCTTTGGAAAAGAGCTTCCAACTGAGCCAACCCCGCCGGCAACATGATGGATTAAATGTTGTTGTTAGTGCGAGTGATGAAATAGAACAAACGCGTGTTGTACGTAGCCAAACCCTCGACGGCTTTATATCAAGATGATTGCGATTTCATGACAGGTGAAATATTATTATTATTACAGAGTCAGCAGATGAATAAAACAGCAACACACATGCGACTGTGCGGCCGGCATAGCACCCGACTAAAATAACATGAAAACATTTGTGCCCGTGTGGAATTTTATGGAGCAATACATATTTTTTATATATTTGTTTTTTCTGGTATAGCGACGACGCTTTCACATCATCTGAAATAAATGATGCATCTAAATGTTGAATCTATACTCAGTGCTCGCTTGTTAAAATATATAAATAAACTGGCCACACGTCTCTGATATAAACTCACAGAATATTATAGTCCGAGCTGATTCGTGTGTGGAACTTTTGTCTTTTTGCAGATTTACGTCATCCTGTACAGATTTATAAATGTTTAAAAAGTCCACGAGAGCTCGTCCTGACTGGCCCTCCACCCACCCCCACCCTTCACGCCTGAGTCCCGCACAGCAGAGTTAGTCCACGCTGCGGGCTGAGTTATGAGGCCTCTGCTCTATTGAGAACTAATCTAGCCGCCGGGTCAGTGATGGACGACCTGACTGCTTTTATGATTTTTATGATTTTCAGAAGAAGACAGACTATATACAGCTGCCACACATAGACAAGAGACACGTTTTGTTATTGTGTTTACAGATCGGTGCTACAGTGAACAAAACAGGAACGGTATTCAGCTTATGTGAATGTCATAACTACATGACATACTGTGAGCAGAGCGTCACTTTTCCTATACATGTTTGCTGAATCTAAAAGCAGCCTGATCAGTGGAGCCTCGTTAAAGCTCTGCACCGTGAGGAGCAGTTAAACATGTTTACATACAACTTATATTTTGCTCCAGACTTTCACAGTTTGGACTCATCCGAGCTGATCCAGACTGTGAGGAGACTCGAACCCATGTGCGCGCACGCCAATGTATGAATTAAAAAAGAGAGCATCATAACTACAATCTACAAAATAATAAAATAAAACTACCAAAAAGACGAATCTTAAGTACAAACCACCTGGTTCAAAGGGGAGAGAAGTGCGCATGCCCCGGCAGTTCTTTAAAAAAGTAATCTTGGGGTTAGCCAAACATCAAACACAACTTGAGGAAGAGGAGCAGATGATGTGACTGTGATCTTTATGCGTAATTCAATCATTTCATTAGTGAATCTGCTTCAGCTTTAAATGTGTTTACATTTATGATCAAAACATCTACACTGTCTTTAGATGCTGCACGTGAGGCTGTGTGTCTGCTCCATGTGTCTGTCAGGTTCTCCAGAGGAACCATCCTGACTCAAACTGTCATGTGGACGCAACAACATCGTCACCAATAAAAGAAAAAAAGTCACATTTACAGGACGGTCCTTGTTGCTGAGCTGCTTTTAATCATATTGCAACTTGGTCGTGTTATTTTGTCCACCACTTGCTGACTGTTTGATGTGTTTGCACATTAGAAAAGTACCTGCTAACACCGGGTTGATACGGGATAAATATCACAGTAAACTTAGAGAGAGCAGGAGGTGGAGGCACTTCGGCTCTTTGTTCTTGTTTTATGGCGGCATTAAACGCCTTTACAATCTCTCTCTCTCTTTCCCCCTCTCCCTCTCCCTCTCTTTGCTCACCCTCTCCCTCTCCCGCGCGCTATTTCCTGCTTTAATAACTTACTTTGATCCAGGCCGTCTTTGTCCTCACTCCCTTCACAAATGTCCTTATTTTCTTCGAAGCCTGCTCCCGGGATGGCGGCCGGATGGTGGCTTAGCTCTCGCGCCGCCGTGGACGTCGACTCCAGGATGTAAGTGGTGGTCTCGTGCTGGTGCTGTCCGCCGATTTTAGGTGGGATCTCCCCGCCGAGATGACCGAGCTGAGGCTCCAGCTTGACCTGCCCCGTCTGGCCCTGCCCCGGGACAGACTCGGAGCCGCGCGGCGCGCAGTCCAGCCATGAGCGTAGGTACCGTGTGTCCGCGGCGGGCACGTGCTGGGCTGGAATGTAAGGGTGGTAGACAGTAGGGAGACCACTGGCACCGTGGTGCGGACTGAACGGGCTCCAGGACGATGAGAAGACCGGAGGTTTCGGCTGGAAGCTACAGGATGGGTACGACTCGGGATGGGGATGCTCCCCGTGCGCTGCGCCGCCGGGTTGCCTCCCGCCAGCGGCTGCGGCGGCGGAGCTGGAGCCGGAATACTGGACGCTGGTGGGAAAACGAGCCGGGGTTGAGAGTTCATCGCTCTCGTGACTTATGATGGAGTCCACGTAATAGTTGCTCAAAGTCCCAGAAATGGACATTCTCGGACATTATCTGCGAAACGCCGCGAGTTCACTAAATGGAGAACAAGAAGAGAGACATTACGAGATTTTCTTTCCTCTCTCTCTCTCTCTCTCTCTCTCTCTCTCTCTCTCTCTCTCTCTCTCTATCTATCTATCTCTCTCTCTCCCTCCCTCTCTCTCCCTCTCTAGCCTCCTTCCTTTCAGACAACTTGCTCACTATAGCGAAACAAAGTGCTACAGCCTTCAGCCTCGCACTGGGTGCGCGGGGGTTTGTCGGGGTCTGTGCGTGAGGCGCAAAGTGATTGGCCGGACTGTTTCTTCGAGCCTGATAAAGCGTCAATGGAGCGTAAATCAATCTCTCTCTCCCTCTCTCTGTCTGTCTCTCTCTCTCTTTCTCTATCTTCCCCCCTCTCTCTCTCTCTCTCTCTCTCTCTCTCTCTCTCTCTCTCCCTCTCTCTCTCTCCGTCTCTTTAATAGATTGCCACCTTCTAAATAAATTGTCTTGTTTATATGCAATATGCAAAATGAACACTCGGTCCGTATATCTAGTCTGTGTATCTATGGCTGCTGTCAAAGTAGAATTATAGAAACCCGTTAAATTATTCTTCGTCTGGACAGTATGCATGAAATGCAGAGCGGAGACAATGGCTGACAAATAAGTGGCGCCATTATTTTATTTATTTATTTATTTATTTTGAACCTAATCAAAATAGATGCGCGTGAAATCCAGTGTGACACGCACAGCCGGCAGCACATCCACTCTTCATGAATTGTGTTTGGATCAATCCGGGCGTCACAGTGCGCCTCTAAAGTGGAATCAACAGCAGAAATCATTTGAATCCGAGACAAGATAAACAGTGAAATTGACACCTCGGTGTGTTTAATTATTCTCTCGCTCTCTCCCTCCGCTCGCAGAGGTTTTCTGTGAGCTGCAGAGCCGCCTGACTCTGTTTTATTGGCAGATTAACAGTCATTTTTGTTAACGAGCTCCATTAAATCGGGCCCTGCGTGGTTATGCCCCTTGTCTTTACAGCGCAAACTACTTC
Organism: Larimichthys crocea; assembly: GCF_000972845.2. NCBI lineage: Eukaryota > Metazoa > Chordata > Actinopteri > Sciaenidae > Larimichthys > Larimichthys crocea. The sequence goes on from NC_040022.1 coordinate 4,530,821, forward strand.
AACTACTTTTTTTGGGGTCCGTTTAATACCACAATAAAATCCTACATCAGGGCGGCTGCTTTGGTTTTATAGGGCTAATATATGGCCTGTGGTAGTGCGGACCGTAAACGCGACTGAAGCTGTTTGCAGCCTTCCTCCCGGTCGGCTTAGGGCTCTTCTCACTCAGCGGCTAGGCTGCCATGAGTAAACACAACTCGGACCTAGAGGTACCGAGGAACCGAGTGAGAGGACGCCGGTCACAGCTTTCTCCTGTAAACGGAATAGTAGGTCACCTGCCTGCTGTGTTCACTTGTGCTCTAAGCCTCTGAGCCTGCAGCGTTTGAGGGATAAAATCCGTCATTTGGGTTTTTAATGAGGAGACTGAAGAGCAGCAGCAGACCGGACTGGCAGTGAGCGCAGACATTTGACTTCCTGCTGACCTTTATCAAAGTCACCGGGATTGTAAGTCTTTATATTTCTTTACAATTATCACAGACGTGGAGTCTTGGACTCTTTTGGGGATGGTAGGCTGCTAGTCGGAGCTATAAATCCGATCTGTGCGTCGCACATACAGCTAACACGGTTATTTACGACGATTAAATATGAACTACGCACTTCTTATGGCTCTAGAGCCGTTATTTACGAGGATGAAGGTGGGCTATAGCGCGGCTTTCAGATCTGCTGAGGAGAAATGATGAGTTGGATCGGAGACAGACTGAGCGGCTGGTGCGCTTTCATTTCAGGGGGCAGCAACAAAAAAAAAAACCCAAAACCAAGAGTCCTTTCAATATCAGTCGGGACTTTGGCGCCCAGCTTTGGCCTTTGAGCTTGAATTCAGCACATTCCTACGTCCTTCTGTCTTTAAGGAGCAATTTCCAACTCATCTGGAGAGCTTCCGTTGGATAAGAGTAACCAGTAAGGAAGTATGAACTTCATTAGAGGTTAATGTGTTGGGTGCGTAAAGTGTGGGCACGGAGAGGCTTCTTCAGATTTAGATATGACTAAAATGAAAAGTCACAGTGTGTTGTGTTCTAGTGTCTAGTGTTCCACGGTGAGTCCCTCAGCATCAGGATGTTTCATTTGTGCGTCCAAACTGTTTGTTTTCCAACATCACAATCTTGAACCTGCATTTTACGCACCGATCCGATGTTTGGTGTAAAAACCGACTTTGTTTTCCAGTCATAGATGCTCGGGATATTCTTCTTTTTTTTCCAGTCAAAATGGCCTCTCCACAGACCGCAGGCTGTGGGAATTTTAATTTTCGGGAGGGCCTCCGCCCTTCAGGCCGGGGCTGCCAACCAGACAGAGCGTTAATTGGAGACACTGGCGCTGAAAAAGCTTGAAGACATTATCTGCAAAAAAACACCTTCATTTTCTACACGTTGCCTCAGTACTATGACAGAAGTGACTAACTCCACACACACGCACACACACACACACACACACACACACACACACACACACACGCAGAATCACGATTCCAGTTAGAAGTGTCCTTCAAGCAACCACGAATCCGTGGGGTGAAATCAGAGCTAGCCTGCATATTTTGACTTGCTGCACTTCACTTTGGCCACAAAATTTCAAAGTGCGCTTCCAATTTGGTAAAGTTCACATATTTTTCCATCAGTCATTGCAGGTTGACGCACGTAAAAAACAAAACACGGCACTAATGAGTCCCATGCAGACTCCAGCCTTGCCTCTTCTCTCTCAGCAGCTGATTTGATTTGAGAAAATGTGACCAATTAAAGCAATTCACGTCAAACTGTCAGCTGATAGGAAACTGAAAAGTTCACATATTAAAAGTGACCGATGCTGTGATCAAATCAATCGACTGAGGGCATTTTAGCTTTACAGGCCACCAATAAAAGTATTTACAGAACAATAAATTGTATTTATAGTATCTGCTTTACCTTTCTAACATGGGACTTAATATTAATCCCACTAAACAAGTCGTTGAACGACCATAAACGCAGCGGGGTAATTAAAAAAGTGTCATAAACCCAAGAAAAAGGCAAGTGAACTCATCATGGGAAAAAATCATTTTCAACACTGCATTTTTTTTCTTTCTCCCTTTCTTTTTCTCCAACAGATTTTAAATAACGAGTCGTGTCAGAGAGGATGAAGCGAAGCCGCGCTCATCTCTGTCTGATTTGAAATACTGACATGTGAATTCCAGGCGGTAATTTGCTTTTCCTGGAGCCAAAGCCTTCATTTCCACCGTCGGATCTGGATTTAGAAGGCACACATTTAGACCCGGATTTATAATTACACTTCACACACATCCACGAGGTATTTTGTTTTTGAAAGTGAATTATCGTCTACAAGAAGTCTAGGTGTGCGCAAACCGCCTGTACGGAGGATTGAGCGCATCAAAATCAATTAGAGTTTAGATTTGAAGTCTTTTTTACAATTTGTTTTTGTCTGTTAAAGCTTGTCTGTTGTCTTTGTTTTTTTTTTTTTTGCAAAGGACATAAAAGTTTCAAGCACCTTCATAAAAAGGTCAAGTCAACACATGCGTAAAAAGCTTGTAAAATTTTCCAGCAAAAAGCCAATCTCTAAAACAAAATCTCTAAAACGTCAGATTTGTTTTTTTATTTATTTTATTTTTTCAGAGTTAGAAAGTGGGTCAAGTAGATCTCAAGAAAAAATACCCAATGAACACGGTAAAGTATGCGTAAAGGAGAGGTACTCACCAGTATTCAACAATTAATAATAATCTGAAACTCATGGGGTTAAAATCTGACTGCGGACGTAAAGGACGGGTATAAATATTAATAATTTATATACAAATAACATCCCAGAATAAAATGTTACTTTTAAACAACCTATTATAGAGGAAACCTTTTTTATTATTATTATTTGGAGTGCGAAGACTGCGCTCCCGTCATCCAATCATTTTTTAGATGTTGCTGTTATTAGGTCATAGCGGGTAAACCTGCGCATGCTTCCCTATATTTAAAAGTTGATTTTAAACAATTTTCATCTTTCTTTTCTTTTGTTTAACATATTTTAAGTGCGCAGTGCTGGAAACAAACACTGGAAGCGAACAGGAGGGCAGACATCAGCTCCGCAGCTGCATCCAGACATATTTCACAGCAGCATGTTTAATATCTCGGAGGTCGGGTCAATAAAATAGATGTCTAACTCAGCTGGCCCTTGAAATAGTAGCTGTATATGTATAACACAACGCAGAAAGAAGTTTGTTTTAATAGCACGTAGAGTATTTCAAAGAATAGTATCAATACATAAACATGTTTTGATCCACTGAACACAATATAAGTGGACATATTGTATATGTTGAGCTAAACATCTAAACTCGTTGTAATATATATATATATACACACACACACACACTATCTTTACAATAAAGCTGCTAAGATAATAACTCATCATGACGGATTCATGAATGTGGTATGAATGTTGTTTAATACATCAAACACTTCCAGGTCTTCAAATTTAATAATTTAATATTTACCGCAACAAACATGAACTATTCTTTAATTAAAAGAAAACTGGATGTGGATGATACACTTAATGTAATGACTGATTTCAGCTCTCCGTTCTGATGTGAAAGCATCAGTAGATATCTAACAATAATGGCTACTGAGCATGATAAAGTGTTTGATTGATACAAGCTATATATTTTAATAACAGCCCATGCCTGGGCCTCGTGGATCATGTACAGCATCATATTTCTCAGCTGAAAAGCTCGAGGAGGCTCCAGGCATCTCCCTGAGCCTCTTTACAGCTCAGATGGTAAAGTTGCCTTTGTAAATGAAGTCAGTAGAGAGTTATTAACTGAGTATGCACGATGGCAGGGCGAGGCAGAAATGTATCATGATGGGGGGGACGAGCTCTGGAGCACACTGACTACGGGGAGAGAAGAAGTCCAGCTGCTGGACTGTGTGTGTGTGTGTGTGTGTGTGTGTGTGTGTGTGTGTGTGTGTGTGTCCACTACCTCCACCCCCTCCTGGAAAACCCTCAAACATTTTGCATCCTCTTGCAGCAATGAAGATAAAAGCAGCAACGTTATTAGAAAGTATATTGGCTGGAATCTATGAACCTTTTACGATTTGTTGTCACACTTATGCAGGACAACACACACACACACACACACAGAGAGAGAGAGAGAGAGAGAGAGAGAGAGAGAGAGCTGTGTACCACCTACTGCAGTCCGAGTCAGTAAACACACCAAAACAGACATGCAGAAGTCCAGTGTCCTGTGTGATTTAGATTTAAAGCTCTGGTTCACAACCTTTTTCCTCCAGGAACACTTTTTCCCATCATTGCGTAAACAGATTAAGTGATATCTCATATGGATGTTTCATACTATATGCAATGCGGAACAATAACAAAACAGCAGCTGATAAACTGTACAATTAACCCCAAATAATGAACACAATAACAGCAGGGAGTTTTGGCTGAATACAGAGCAGTTTATTTCCTGTGAATATTGCATCAGAGATGAGTTTTCATACAATATATATATATATATTTTTTTTTACATGCATACATATTGATTAGGCTTCTTTTTCAACAGATTCATTGTTTTCTTTGGTTGTTTGAACTGCATACGTTTCTAAGGCAGGACAAGGCTGTGAAAGCAGTGAAGGCTCCGTGAACAGAGCTTGTGTTCAGGTCTTAATAGGTCGTAATACTGCCAGATTATCTCAAATAATAATTCAACTTTACATCATTTAATTTAGTTTTCTTCATAGAAATGGATAAAATGCTTAGATATAGTAGGTCCACTGTGCATTTTAAAGATTTCAAATCAGGAAAGCTTCCAGTAGGGTTACATTTTCCTCACCTCAGCTATTTGAGTCTCTAATTACGTCTCAAATTATACATATAATTTGAGTGCATAACATGCATAACATGTAGACCAGCTGGATGTGTGTGAGTTTGTTGGAGAGAAAGATCTTTTCTAATCATACATGATAATTCATTTGTGATTGTTGAAAATCCATAAATAAACTATATATAATGTAACAAAACGCAAAAACATAAAACACTGACATTTCTGAGTTTGCTAAAATGAACTCAGAGCCCAAACCTTTTTAAAAAAAAGAAAGTTTTTCATAACATATTGTGACTTCAACAAAACACTGCAGAATTTCTTACACAGGGACTGGAGGGAAGTATATTTTTATCTTAACCTGTATTTATATTTTATTTCAGGTTTATGGTTATGAGATCTATAAAACATACAGATTCTCCGGTTACTGATCATGAAGATATATTTCCAGCATACAGAGAGCAATCCTGTCTCTGTATCAGGGCTTTATTTTCCTTATTCACACACGTGGACATAATTATTTGATTATCGACTGAAGTTATCTAAGAGGGCTTCAGTTTTTCATTAGGGTAATAAAAAATAATAAAAAAAAGCTCAGCTGTGCTTGACTCTGAGCAGAGATCTGACCCCGCTGTTACCGTCAGTGTTTCATATAAACTTAGTTTATAGGCTAACTTACAGAGTACCTGTAGGTCAGGGCTATTAATCACAACATACACATATCTTCAGGAGACACTTCCACCAATAACAACACATTCATTTTTTTCACCTTTCTTCATCCGTCTCTCCCCCTGGTGTGTGAAATTATAGATTTGATGCTTTTAATGTATGTTTCCTCTCAGTCTTTTTTTTCTATATGTGACTTCACGGACATTTGTTGACATGTGTTGTAATAAAATGGACAACATTGTACAATAAATAAATCAATAAATCAGGTAACAATCAGACATTTTTTGAGCTAATGTTTGTTAATTTGCAGTTTTTGTCCGGGTTCATTTCAAGATGTAATGGCTTGAAGCTAAATATCAGGCAGCTCAGTTTAGAGCTTTTTAAATGTGCCTTGCTTTAATGTTCTTCGACAATGGGAATGAAACGTTAGATCTCTCAAAACCTATTTGCTGACTGAACTCATCTTAACTCTGTAATGGAACTTTGATGAATTTTCTGCTCCTCAGCTTACGCTGACATTACTGAATGAGGAGTTCATTTAAAGACATTACAGAGTGAGAGAAGCTGAGGTCATAAATTCAGCAATATCAGGAATACTTGTTAACATGTGGATTAAATGCTTATTAGAGGAATTTTAAACATTTGTACGTCACTATAAAAGTCTCACTGTGCCAGATCCTTAATTACATCCTGTTTTTCCTTTTATTGCCTCACCGTAGATGCTTCTCAAACTTTAATCATATCAGAGCAGAGCCTAGTCAATGTATTTCCTTGTTGTAAATATTAAACATGACGTCGTGACGACTGATTGTGTCACAGTAGATTACTCAAATTTATCAAGGCCCTGGCTGAGACAGTTAGGGAGTCCAGCAAAATTTTGCTGTTGAGCTGCTATTGATCCCCAACATCTATCTCTACCTCCTGTCTGAGCATTGTACCCTGTCATCTCCCTGTTCTCATTAAGCACAGTGTATGCAGTAGACTGGAAACTTTATTCTGTATGCAAAGATGCAGAAACCAACCAATATTCTCATGATTGGATCATCGGATCATCAACTGGTCTCAACGTTTCTGTCTCTCAATCATAATAGATCATAAGTTATTTGGGAATATGCGTCATGTGAGGTCAGTAAACTGAAACAATAAAGTGGATGTAGAGCCCCAAAAACTACTGAAATCCAATAGACCTCAGACTTCTGGGACTGAAGCTACAGGGAAGGTTTTGGTTTTCCGACATCTGATGTCTGTCTACATCTGATTCTTTAAATAGATTAAAAACATACTTTTCTTTTATGTGGCTTCCAGACCCAATAAATCACTGCACGGTATATTTGGTACACTGCATAAAGCGACAATATGTCAAATTGGGAGCCAACGTTATCAACAGAATGTGAAGAGCTATGCCATCCTGCCACATCTATGTATTGTGTGAGATATTTAATGAAATTAGCAGGTTAGCTCCAGCCCGCCCTTTCTTGTGATATTTCTTGTGTCTTGAAAGGCGATAGTGAATCACTGTAGTCCGGCTGTGGTCCAACATGAGGATAAAGAAGCAGAGAGTGTTGCAAAGTGGGGGGACAGAGCTGCTGCTGCTAGCCGACAGACAGCTGCTGAGGCCGGGGGCGCTGTAGACGAGAGACCCTGAGGCAGAGCCAGAGCCTCTGGAGAAATAAAACCGAGTTTATTTTTTAAACATTTGGGATTAAAAAGTGGATTCATCTTCATTATCCATGTAGAGCAGAGACAAGTGGACTACCTGGTAAGTGCTTAAAATATTTGTTACTTGACTCCAGCTATTGAACGCATTAAAGTTAGGGTTAGGATTGCATTAGGTAACCATAACCCTATTATGAACTAAGTCTGACTAAAACTGACTTGACAAAATATGAATTCAGACTTTCAACAAATTGCCATCATGATGTAATAATATCACCATCCCTCTGGTCCATTTATTGCAAATAAATCAAATCAAAATCTCTTTGTTTTGGGTTCATACTTCTGTAAAGTCTGTCTAGCAATTCATGGTTATTCACACAAATTCATACAAATTCTCAATCCTGCTGTGGTATCGCAACCATTTGTGTTGATATTTTCTGCAAGGTTTGTACATGTGCGTAATTGTAAACAATGTTAAAAAAATATTATCACATCCAGGGTGGGAGAAAGTGAAATATTTTATTTAAAATTACACATTGCTCCTTCAAAGTTATTGATAAAAAAAACAAACTTTTTTAGATCAATCAGATGTTTTTTGACACAGCTGATCACGAAATGACTAAATGTAGTTTTGTTCTGTTTTTAACCAAATTGATTATGGGTTTTTTTTTTTTTTAAATTAACAAATCAGACAAATTATTATTATTTGAAATTAAGTGTTACATTGTGGTACAGTGCGAGATGTGTTGCATCTGTTGCATGGTGATCGCAAGGAGGCCAGTACTGATGGAAAGAGAAAAGATTTTTAGTTCTTTAATCAATGATGGGAAGGATGAGCATCAGCCAATCAGATGAAGGTCGAGATGTAAGTTGAACAGTTTTCACTGCATTTTTATGGATACGAGGTCTGAATGTGGCCTCCGAGCTTTGACAGTTTGTTTTGTGGGTGTTTACATCCACAGAGGCTGAACATCTGAACAGTGGACGATTTGTAGCCTGTTTAGTTTGAAACGGTGCTTCGGTACATTTACTGTAAATATACAGACAATGTGACTTTTTATGGCCAGGTTACCTGACCTCAACTGAGCATTTGCTCGCCACTAAAGACCAGACGTGTGCTGGTGTCAGTAGGTTGTAGAGGTCAGATAGTGACAGTGCTGGAATGTCACTACGTCCATTTTATGGTTGAGCCAAACTTGGGTATTTACATGTTGTTTGAAATGTTTACTCCACTAATACTTCATGGATAGATTTTATATTGTATTGTTTTAATGTTGTTGTTTTCACTCCACTAACTATAACTAGAATGACTGAGGCACCAGTAACAATAAAACTATAGTATAGTATATAAAATGATAATGTAACAGAAGGAGCATGAAGGTTCGAGCATGCTCTCTGCAGGTCGCTGTGTGTGAGTTGTCATTGCTGTCCAACACTGTAGTGGGAGCTGTGGAGTAATCTGCAGCAGCACCATCACACGAACACTTAGAAGAGTTCTTCAAACAAAATAAAGCAGTGTGAAACTGTGTTTTCATTTGAGGACAGTTTCTTTATTCAGTGATGAAAATCGGTGAAGATTCTAGCCAGTGTCAAACTGTGTTAAAGAGGCTTCATCTTCCTCAGGTTGTTTTCTTCAGTTTGAAAAATCATATAGCAAATAGCATATGAGTTTGTATTTTACCATACGGATGATATTTTATTACCTTTCTGAGTTTAAATGTTTTTTTTTTTTTTATCTACATAGTGCACCTTTAAGTCAAAATGTGAACAGGGACTGGTCACTGACTTCTATAAAGCTATGGTTCATGCAAAAAAAAAACTTCAATTTTTTACTGAGATACATTGTCAAACTCTAAATGACTGTGCCCTATTATCCATTACGTAATAAATGCCCGTGTCTTTCACAGGGTTACAGTTTGTAATTCAGGCTTCCTGTTAGATATTTGTCATCTCCAAACAACAGCTGATATAACCCAGATGACATCACTATGGCATCATTTGGGTACAGGCTGAGTATGACTCCAAATGATGAGTAAACTGAACATCTAAGATTGGTGGAGTGTCCCTGTAAGTTTATGTCCAGTTACTCCCAGACCTGAAAGCTTTGAATTATGCTCAAAAAGGACTAAAATTGTTCATTACATGTGGATGTAACTGAATTGGAAATCTGCACATTGCCAAATAAAAAGTGTGCAACAAATCTATAAAAACAACCTATAACCATAAGGAGCATGCTAATGAGCTTGTAGAATTTCTAAACGTCTCAGTAAACTTCAATATGATGATATATGATAGGAGCTCACTACAAGATTTGATGTTGAAACAGAGTTATCTTCGTTCATTGAATTAATGATTAAATGTCGTAAGTGGATTTTCATAAAATGCACCATGAGTTTTAGAGTGAACTGCTTCATTTACAGTCTGGATGTCAGCAACAATCTACATCCTGTGTTTGAGGTAATGTTGAGAAAATGGGGAGCTTGTACAGGCTGTAGTGCCGGCGCCAGAAAGCAGCCAGACAGTGAACTGTAGCTGCTAAATGTTAATGTGCTATTAAACGCACTGCAAATTATACAGAAACCCTCCGCCACTGACACAGGAGAGAAAGAGAGAGGCGAGATTTACAGCTCTATGGCAGCACGTTGAACTTCATAAAACATATTATGTTTGAAAATGAACACGGCCAGCATTTATCATCACGGCACTACAGAGGGTGCACGAGGAGGAGCAGGGAAGGCCCATTCCATCTGACCTCTCCCTGACACACACACGCACACACACGCACACACACGTAATAATTTGTCTGTGATGACCAAAATTTTATTTTAGAGACAGACCCTTTTTAAACATGTCTAACCCTACAGGCATAGAACACGCACACTTAATCTAAGCTCCAGACACTATTTAATTTAATGTGTTTACAAAGGCACAATGGCAGCTTCACAAGTGAAAAAGCGTGCAGCGTTTGGTGTTGGTTGCCATAATGTGTGCAGGCCAGTAGTAGAAGACCTGCTGGGAAGCTTAATAATACATCAGATTTATTTGTTGGATACATTTTTAATACTAATAATCTGACTCCATGCATTGTCCATGGGAATGTCTAAAGATACACGATTCTAGAAGAAGGTTGCTGGTGAAGCAACTCCTCTTTGAGCCAGACTCTGTGTACTTGGTTTACTCAGACTATGTTGTTACTTTGCTGCAACCTGCTTATTGACTTTGGTTGTTTGCTGGCCAGGAGGATAAGTGCAGTCGTCTGGACAAATATGGACGTGACTTCAATAGGAATGTGGACAAAGAGAACTGCAGCCTGTTTTGCTTTGGAGACATCGACTTGCTATTGCTTCTGTTGCCCAACATTGCAAAAAATAGACAGACATAGGCATTTCTTAACAGTGCCATCAACAATCAACATCAAAATCTTGAGAAGATAGAAAAGAAAAGATTTGGTTTAGTTTGTCTCCAACCAGCCCAACATCACAAATCAGATTTAAGGAAAGCCTTAAAACCAAAACACTAACCCTCGACTTGATGATAATCTCTTAACAAATTCCCTCTTAAGTAGCTTTAAGGTTGTTAAAATGATCTTACTCTGACAGCTTTATATATATTCTATATCAGCTAATTCGTAGAATCTTTCTTGATGTGTTCAGAAATATATTTGGTGCATTTGGAAACAGTTAAATCTCCACTAAACCTTTCTGTGAGTAAACTAATCAGGGCTGGTGTCAGGACATTGTTACCCTGACTGGCCTGACTTTGTCCAAAGTAAAGAATATAACTACCAGCACCTCTAAAGCTCACTCGTTAACACATTGGATCTCATATCTCTCATATGTATGTGTATGGTCTTCATTCTAAGCTGGGCTAACCACACCCTGACTCTAGCTGTGTAGTTAACACATAAACATGAGATTGATATTGAGCTCACTCAGAAAGAAAGCTGCAAAGAGGTGGATTTCCAAAAATGTAAAAGTGCACCTTTTTCACCATTTCCAATGTTAGGACCCAAAGAGTGACATTAATGTGGAAATGGAACAAAAGTATGTCCATGCAAAAATAATAAATTCAGGCCACATACACCTCAAGGTGTACATTGTACTATTCGACACAGAAATGTGTGGACTCTGTTATGTGTAAGTTCAGTATTTGCATGTTTGGGTGTTCAGTTTTGTTGCACCTGTTATAGGATAGTTAGACTCAGGACTCACTTTAACCCGAGCAGAGGTTTAATTGACCAGAATAACTGTGTGACACACTTGTGTGCGAGGGCGCAGTCTTTAAAGTGCTGCCAACACTCTTGGTGTTAAAGTCAAAACAGATTTCTCCTCGTTTTGCGTGTGAAGAAATTGTGACTATAATGAAGGTATTGTGCACAATGTTCCATTTTTTTAAAGGAAGATTGAACCAATTTGGATGTTTGTTGATGTCATTGGGAATTGACTGTCAACTTCCAGGTTGTGCTACAGACTCAAGCACGTTTTAGTGGCATCTAGCATCTAGCTGTGGATTGCACCCTCCATTTCTATGTGGAAACTATGGTGGCCATAAAACCTATCTTGCCAGTTTAGTTTGTTTAGTTTGTCCATTCTGGGCTACAGTAGAAACATAGTACTTCAACATGGTGGACTCTGTAGAAAAGGACCCACATCTAGATTGAAACATTATTTTTATTAACAAAACTGTATTTTCATTTTAATTCAACATTATTGATTTGTTAACCCCCTTCAAGAATCAGTTCACTGTATTCTGAAGCGACTCCACCCATCCAAAATAGGTCTCATATTAAAATCTACAAATTATTTTAAAGTGGACACATTTTGTTATCCACAAAAATAATATTGTTAATTTTGTATTTAGTTTATTAGGATCCCAATTATGTTGTGATATCAACTTCTCTTCCTGGACGAGGAGATCTAAAGAAGAAGATCTGTTGCTTCCATATCTTTTTGACCTGTCCTTTGTAAATAAAAAAAAATATTCCACATTTGAAAGATTAGTTTCAAACACCAAGAGGGAACATGCTGATAAAGATATTAAAGGATTTATTGGCATTGCCTGACTTGCCTTACCCTCCCCTTTCAAGTGTGAAGGAGACACTGTGGTGGCTGCAACCTGCATTGAAATGTGCTATCTAGAGCCAGTGTCTGCTTGGGCTGCTGTAGAGACATGACAGTTCAACATGATAGACACTAAGATAACAAACAATACTCATTTCAGGTGATTATACACTCATTGAAACATGAATATTAACATTAATTTTATAATCGTATTTTATCATTAATTCCCCAAATCCATGCCCCTAAATCTCACACACTCTGTCTTTAAATAATATCATCCAGTGAAGAGGGTTTCCAAAGACACCAGAGAGAAAAATGTTGGGAAGCACCTTGCTGCAAATAAAGACAATATTTATGGATCTTCTGATGCAGGAACACATGGGAAAACCACCATATATCCATTTTCACTTTCAAATTCAAAGAACATGTGTTTCACATTGACATGTGGCTTTTTTGCAAAAGCAACCAATCTGAAAAAGCTGCAGTTAGTTTTGTGTATTTAGCACCATTACAACAAAACATTTAACCTCCCAAACAGTGCACTGATGATAGATATTGTGTTGGGTTAAGTGGTGGGTTTCCTTGGTTGCCGTGCCGTTGCGCAGTTGAGGCTGGTGTGATTCAGGCGGTTTCAGGTTCCTGTGATCTTAATCATCCAGCCCAACAACTTGAAACTACCTACATCACACAGCTCCTGTATGAATCTGGTGACTCCAGTCATGGCAGCAGGAGTTATGGAAACTGCAGGAGGAAACACTCCAGCTGGTTCTAGGATTTCACACAGGGTTAACAGAACACAGCATAACACTCAAACATAATAGAAAAGACAGTTTCAACTCTCTACAGGTCTTCAGAATACATTGTTTGTCACTGATGATCCATTTGAGCAATTTTGATTGGGCACCACCATTGTGAGAGCCTAGTATCCCAAGGAATTGCATGCCTATTGGACAATCACGTCTAGATTCACATCCAGTACTAACGATCATTGCCAACGCAGGATGTTAAGTAGACTGGAGTTTGCCTTCCATCATAGGCTTTAAATTTATTTTCTCCTTTTAATTAACATAATAACTATCTTTGTTTTGGTTGCCAAACATGGACTATACCTTAACAACCCCTCATTTTACGTTGTATCACCTTATATTACCATGGACCAAAAAAACTTTGGCATTGGACATGTTCAAGAGTTTTGCAGAATCGTCCAACGTTCTTGACTGGCGATAACATCATAATGAGTTTAAGTTCCTTCTAAAACCATTTCAAATGACCCTCATATGTTTTTTTTAAGTTTAATTTTAAATAAAACACTACTTGGTTACAGCACTAGTTTTTACATTTACTAAAATATGATTAGTGGCTTTTTCCTTTCTTTTGTCTATTCACTAAATATGGAGGCTTCTGGAGTATTTTTTGGCCTGACGCAGTAACCCCTTGGGCTCTTGTCATCATGAGGTTGCCCAGCATCCCGCAGAGGCTCCATGAAGTTACCGATCCTTGCCAAGATTACATTTGAGACATAACTATGTATAAAACCTTGAGTTTTTTTTACACTTCACTATTTTCAGATTAAAACAGACATGGTATAACACATTAATCATCGAGCTTTAGAGGTGCTGATAGACTGATTTTGTTACAATTCGACAAAGCCAGGCTAAATGTTTCTTCATACTAAGCTAAGCTACCTAGGTTCTGGGGGAAGCTTCATATATACCACAGATTCTCACCAAGAAGGTCAATTAGCGTATTTTCCAAAAGGTCAAACTATTGATGTTGAACTTTAAATGTAGGTGGAGTAAGTTAAAAGAAACTAATGTTGACAGTTATTAGGTAACAGGACACGTAAAGTAATCTCCTATGTTAAAGTCACATGCTTTGTGAACCAATCTAAAGTGGTGCCATATGAACAACATGTTACTTTTACCATTGCTTTGCAGAGAAAGCAGTCAGTATTCACATGAAGATGTCACATTTCAGGAAAAAGTGTGTGAAGAAATGATTAATGGTTCTTGTGAGGACAGACACAATGATTCATTTTAAACCGATTAATTGCGTTAAGCATGACGGTGTAATACAAAACATCCATTTGCAGATTTGTTATCTTGAGACAGATGTTTGCAGCCTGTATGTTCAGCTTGATGAACGTGTCTCTTGCCCAGTTGGACTTCTTTTTTAGCCATGTAGATCTAACATGGCAGCAATGAGCACAGTGTTATTAGAAGTGATCTAACTGTTGGCCGTACCAATGAAAATAAGATCCAGATAATAAACCAGAGCTTGGCTTTACCATCTGTAAGGATGAGGAGTCATCGGGCTGCAGAACACAAGAACAGGGGAAGAAAATTAAGTAATTTAGCTGTTTTTTATTGATTCTATTTTACAGAAGACATTAGCACAAACTCTGACTTAGACTGCTTCATCAGTTTCACTCTTACCCTTCCCAAAACATTCCAAGGCTAGCCCCACAAAGTCACCTAAAGAACGCAGACTAAGTTTAATTAATGCAAATAGTCATCTGAAAGACTGACAAATGCAAATCCATGCTAAGTGAATTACATTTTAATCGTATTGTACGCAAGTACAATAACTCTGTGATAGTTGCAAGACTGGAAGTATTGCCGTCCTCTGGTTATAATCAAATGATTAGAGTGCATGTGACTGAATCCAGCAGCGGGAGGTCAGACTGCTGCAGTAAATCATATCTAACAAGTAAAATCCCTTCAGCACCAGGTTCCTGCTTGGCTTAATGAATATCCAACTGCGTGACCCCGATGCGAAAAGAAGTTTGGAAAACCTCTCGAGCTGTTCCTGTTGCTTCACGAGAAGCAAGGTGATGATACACGATGAAATCGAGAAGAATTTAATTTAGGGATCATTTCGGGGGATGCTTTCGTAGACGAGGATCCCTGTGAAAAAAGAGAAAGAAGAAAAGAAGAGTCATATCTGTTTAGTCTCAGCCATGTGTGTCCGAGAGACAAAGCCGACCATCAAAAGGGAATGCAGACAGGAAGGACGACAAAGAAGGCAGACTTTCCAGGAGGCGCAAACCATCCTTTGGAGTGTCTTTTGTTGACCACCAATAGGCAATAAGGGGCAATAAGGCAGCCATAAAACCACACTATGCAGTAATATACACCACTAGTACAACTGCCTCCTCCACTTCCTCCAACCACCAATAAATGAGTTGGTCAATTACCCCCGTGGTAAAAAATAAAGGTGGGAGAAAGAGACAGATGGGAGAAGGAAAGAGTCATGCAGACGGACAGGGAGGCAGACAGGACAGCGATGAGGCTGGAGACAGTGTGGCGCTGCAGAAATGTTGTCTCAACATGGCGCCTGTAGACCTGCTGCCCGGGAACTGAGGCTGTCCTCCCTCCTTCCTTTATTACTATTCTCTCTATCTTTGTGCTCTCCTTCCATTTCCTCTCCTTGTTTGTTTCCTTCTGTTCTCTCCCGCCTGCCGCACTCTGCTCTCTTTATTTGCTCTTATTCTCTCTCAGCTGAGTTACAGTCAGCGTTGCTTTCCTTTTTACTCTTTTCTTTTCCTCCTCTCCTCTTCTTTCCTAACAAACGGACAGCAGCTGGCTATTGCAGCAGCAGAGGAAGTTCAGCCATGTGTTCCTGATCAAAGCTCCACAAAGAAGCCCCGTGGGTCGCTTCTCATGCAACAGAACTACTCAGAGTGTTGCATTTAGCCTGCGATGGAACAGGGTGATGGTGAGGGTGAGGAATCAGGATCTGTTGCTGACTAACATGATGATATGCCCAACCGCAGTATGATTTTATAACCTTACCCCATCATATGCACATGTAGTACCACCCAACATCTTATTTCAGCTCGGTGAGATGATTCAATATGTCCTGTAAGATGATATGTTAGAGCTGACTCCACTCTTCAGGCACCGTCTTGAACATCTAACCTGCAGGAAACAGAAAATGAGTTTATGTTGCATCTATAAAAAGAAATTCAGACACAACAGGGACCATTTACTGCAGCTCTATCAGTGCATCTACTATTTGATGTCCACAGAAAGGTATATGATGCCTCAGGCAGGACTCAAATGCAGACCTTGTGGATGCAACCAAGCATTTTTTGACATTATAAATAACACTCTTACCAGTGATACTGCTACTGCTGCCATTAGTGCTAATGCTATGAACAATACAGTCTCTTAAAGAATACAAAAGGAACATGAAAATAAAATAAAACTGTGTGCTAGGTATAAAATACTGGATGTATATACTGTATAAATATACAGTGCTCTGTTTGATCTAATCATACAATAATTAAAAGACAAAAGTAAAAATCTTGGCCTTTTATCTCTGTCTCTTTGTCTAAAGGAAATGCCCTGGACCATCTGTACCTCCTGCATTTTCAGCTCAAGCGAACAGGAAGTGGAACTCGTTAAATTCAGAAATAGAAGTTCGAAAGCTCTCAAAGGAAATATTACATCAGTACAACCTCAAACATGTTTCCCACAGACTGGAGTGAGCTGGAAGATCAGCTGTAACAGCAGAACTACAAATCGGCCCCATTTTGATGTCTTGGACTCATGTGACAATATGTACTGCATTCACTAATTCATATTTGTTGTGTTTTTATTAACTCCTTTAACAGACAAGGTCACCAAAGCCAGTAACTAACTCTTCTGCATATTCCATGTCTTGTTTACGGTGATATAAATTAAAATAAATATTAAAAATAAATCTGTGAGTATGACATGAAACTATGATCTGATGAAACATAAACCTTTTGTCACAGTAGACCGTCGCTGACATGCAGCCTGCTTTATTTCAAGTAAAAGTACATCTGATTTGAGACATGCAGCCTGCTTTATTTCAAGTAAAAGTACATCTGATTTGAATTTAAGGTGACAAACATAGAGAAGCTACTTGATTATTTATAATAATGTCAGTGTGCTTGTAATAAGAAACATGTATCAGTGCTTTTAAAACATTATTGTCATGCAGCCTGTATTTTATTTTGAAAAAATAATTCACTATCACAAATTAATAAATTAGCATAATTTATGAAACTTTTACTGTTTGTACCAGACTTCTGTGGTAGAAGGAGTTTATACTTTATTAAAAAATAATAATAATTAAAAAAAATTTTTAGCAGCTTTACAGAGTTCACACAAAAAAAGGAATAACATAATCATAATAAGTTTCTTATTTATTTTCAAGAATTACAAATATGCTGATTTTAGACTTTCAGATGCAGAGAGATTATTTCCTCTGTAGCTTCTGTGAATTTGGGGTAGTTTTAGATTCTATAATTAAAATGTGCATGTGGTTGATATTTTAGAAGCTGATTTCAGTATTTAAGTCATTCTATTTCATTTCGACTGCTTCCAAACCATATTAAATAACAAATATTAACTATAATAACTTGTATCGATAAATAACAAATAGAGTTGGTCTGTCCAAAGTAACATTTGCCATTTGTAAAAAGCTAGTTTTCACGTGTTTATGGGTATGATACTTTTAACTTAAGAAATCCATTTTGTGATTATATCAATTATCAGTATGTTGAAGGGCTTGTTAATGATAAGTTTATAATTGATTAAAATGTAATTATAATTCTCAAATGAACCCTAGTCCTCATACAGTCTAAAAGAGGTATTGTCTTTGTCTTTGTAGACAAGACGTCCCACTAAAATTTAAAAACACCAGCGAGGGGAAAAAAAAGTGGGAGTGTTGGTGGCTTTAAATGTGTCAGGGCTCATTTTTTAGCAGTAATCAGTTCCATTCAAAGCTTCATAAATTCCACAGAGTGTCCCACTTTTGCTAAAGCCACACTAAAGACTTCACAATTTCTACTTCAGAAGCCCATGTTGATAAATAACATTCACAGAAGCTGAAAAGTCAGCTGAATGCATACAATATGAAAATCCAAAACAAATCAAGTGTTGGGAGGTGCAATAAAATCCTGCTACAGTCCTTGTTCCTTCACACCCTTCAGATGAATAATAAATAAAGTGATCACTGCAAATCAGCAGCCATCAGCTGTAAACAGTCTGTGGTCATTTACTCAACGACCTCCTGTCATTATGTAGAGAAAAAAGACACACACTCACCTTGAGATGAAGACAGACTGAGTCCAAGATCAAATTCATATTAAACTGGATAAAGTATTAAAAAAAACTTCAGATTTATATTTAGAAAGAATGTGGACAGAGGCGAGAGAAGACAAGACAACACACTGTCCCACCCACCGACATATCCAGCTTATACTCTCCTCTGAGGCCGTCTCCTCCTCCTCGAAGGCTGCGTTTGCTCGGAGCTGAATCCTCGATGCAGGGCGGTAACAGGCCGACACTCCTCAGTCCAATCCAAGAGTCCAAATTAGATGTTTGATGTTTTTTTTTTTTTTTATCTTAATATACCAACCCACCAGAGACAAATCAAAATGACCACCTTCATATCAGGTCAGGTCGACGCTCCTGCTGATCTCCAGGCGGCGCTGTAGGTTCAAGTACACGCTGAAGAGCAGCCAAGCTCCATCTCCGGGCGCTGCTGCCCTGTGCGGGAATAGCACTGCCGTCTTCCTCTTAGCCCGGGCCGACAACAAGGCGCCGACGACCGGGGAATCCGCCGCCGGAACCAGACACAGCTGACCGGGATCACCTGGAGAAGATGGAAGAAAGACAGATAACCGTCACATCTTCGTCACGTCAACAGACTACTAACACTGAAAATAGAGTTTTATTTTAAAAGAGGAAAAACAATGCAGCCTGGTGATTAGAACAGAAACTGTCCTGTGCATCGTGGATCAAATCAAATCCTGGAATTATTATTATATATGCAGCATGTTTATTTTGAATATATTGATATTTCATATTTTAGGTGAAGGTGAACATTGTGACGACATTAAAATTAACCTCGACTTTTCAATCACACACACACACACACACACACACACACACACACACACACACACACACACACACACAGGCGGTAAGAAAGAAATACATAATAAGGCCAAATTCTAATGCTGGAACTACTTTTACCGCTGTCTTATAATACTACTAAAATTATAATAATATCAACTACAGTAAGAATAGTGTTGTGATTATCAAACAGAAGATGAAACAATGTAGAATATGTGTGTGTGTGTGTGTGTGTGTGTGTGTGTGTGTGTGTGTGTGTGTGTGTGTGTGTGTGTGTGTGTGTGTGTGTGTGTGCCATCATTGGATATTGGTATGCTGCGTAACATTTTTTTTTTTTGTGATTTCTTTCTTCAGTTAATTTCACTTGAGCACTGAACGCGTCAAAAGCATGAATGAACACACACACACACACACACTTGGAGTGCAGCAGCGAGCACGAGTGATGGTGGAGGATTGTTCACTAAAACACTTTAGCAAAAGACATAAAATGAAAAAAAAGTAAGGAACAAAATAGGGAGACAATTTTCGTGTTTGTTTTGTTTTTACTTTAGTAAAATACAGGTTAAATATATAAATTAGCAAATGTTATAGTTATTATAGAACTATGTAACATTAAATATACATTTTATAAATAAATATAAATAAATTGTTATTATTACTACTACTATCTATTTCCACATGTGTAGCTTCAGCACATCTGAACGTCAGACTGCTGTCCATCCAGATGTGTCGGTGGAGTATTAGAATTTTTTACATTTCAATAAATAGACAGTAGAATTGTCACAAATGCACATAAAACGTCTAGAATAATTAAAACATAATTAGCTGATAAAATAATGTACTAATAATTAAAAACACTGAGCTAATGAATACACTGTGGCCGTGCAGAGAGGCCGACCTGACAGAAGTAAGAGAGCGTCGTCTTTCGTAAAATGATGTCATGTCTTCAGAAATCATCTCCTGTTTGAATACGTGACGTCGTGACGAATCAAATCGGGTTATTTCGGTCACGTCAGATATTTTCACTGTGCACCTTTAGTGTCTTGGCAGAGTGTGAGTGTGTGACTGCTCGTTTTTCATTTCCGTTCATGTTCCGCAGAAACTCTCCTGCAGAGCAGAGCAGCCTCACAGCTGATATTAAACCTCAGTTTGCTTTCTCCTTTTAAACCTGCAGGTTAATAACCACAATTTACGATGACGTCCCTCCGAAACCCGCCGAGCAGATCCGATTTTAACACTTCATCTCTGCTTTAAGTCTCACATCACAGACCCGAGCTTCAAGAACGCAAAAATAACTGTACAGCACGCACGTCGTTTATTATACTCCACTTGAATCCCAGTTTACTGAGCCTCATTCAGCCTGGACACATCAAACTATTCTTAATAATTCAGTGTATATTATTGGGATGTAAAAGGAGGGAAAAGTGAGATTTTCTACATCAAAAAATAAATAAAATCAAAACTATTATATTCTCTTTGTCCTTTAGCCTTGTCTCCCTCTTTTACCCGAAACACACCCTGAAAACTGTGTTCAGTTTGTTCCTTTTAAAAATATATATAAAATATATATGTATATAAATGGGTCACAACTATTTTTTTTTATTATTTAAATGTTTTAAAGCTAAAATAAAAAAACACACACACATCACGTTAGATTAACTTTATTGATCCCTCAGTGTTTTTTTATGATGTGTTATACACACACACTCACACACACACACACAACACAACATATATTATAGTATATATATAATATATAGAATATATATATAGATATATATATACTATATATATATATACACATATATACCTATATATTAATATATATTTTACACATATATATATGTGTATATATATAAACATATATATATTATATTATATATATATAATATATATATTATATATATATATATTATATATATATATTACACACCACAATATATATATATATATATATATATATATATATATATATATATATATATGTGTGTTGGTGTGTGTGTGTGTGTGTGTGTGTGTGTGTGTGTGTGTGTGTGTGGACAATGGGGTAACCAGAAGTAGCTGTTTAGTTTTAATTTTGCATTTCAGATTTGATCCCATTCCATTTTTTTCTCGCTATTTTGACGTCTCGTTCCCTTCAGTTTGCTTTGAGATGAACAAGGACAAACTCTGCTTTTTGGGGTTTTATGTCCGGATGTGACCAGAGCAGGCCCAGCTTCGCTCGGCCCTTCCTGTCCGGCTGCTGGACACGGTAAGAGGGCAATTGAACCCTGGTGGAGCAATAAATTCATTTGAGGGGGAGAGTGGAGTAAAATGACCCTTTAAGAGCCCCTCCATAAAACCAAATAAAGAGGAGCGAGAAAGAGTGTGAGATTCAGTCAGACAGGAAAGAGAGAGAGACAGAGGAGTCACCTTGTCTCGCCTCCAGACCAAACAGCCCCCCTCCCCTCCGGCTGCTGCCATGGTCGAGCTCTGACTTTACTGCCCTCACGCCGTCTGCCTCTTCTTCCTCCTCTTCCTCTTCTTTCCTGTTTATGCCTCACCGTGTCTCCTCCCCCTTCTGTTCTCATCTATCCTTTCTTTTTCTGTCCATCCCTGCGTTCTCTCTCTAAACTCCGCTTCTCCTCCTCTTTTGCTTCCTCTTCTTTCCCTCTTCTTATCATACCTTTTCCGCCTCAGTAATTCCTGCATTCCTCTCCTTCTCATTCTCTCTTCCATACCTTGTGTTTGTGGTCCCGGTCCTCCTGTCCGTCCTCCTCCGTGCTGCTGCAGCTGTCCCTGCGACTGTTTTTGGACCGGAACCGAATGACATCCCTCGATACTCCTTCCCGTTAATTCCTCTTATCGTCTGTCATGGAGCACCAGCAGCACTCTTCCTCTCGACAACAAATAGCCTGTCATCATCCTCTGAGTCCAGCGATAACGGGTCGCTCTCATCCACAAGGAAGCCCGAGGCAGCTCGTGGTGGGGATGGTGTGCACCGGATCATCTCCGCCACCACAGATCCGGCTGTAGTGGACTGCAAATTCGCAGATCGTTGTGGAGTTTAAAGAGAAAAGGTTCGTCGCAGCTGTGACGGCGAGCAGCCTCCATGCGCACCGGAACCACCCTGAGAGACGCATCCATGATGACAGTGGTGATGGTGACGCGCTGGCACGGCGTCCAGGCTCCCAAAACGGAACACGTGTCCCCGTTGCAAGCGGCAGTCTGGACCTGAGCTGCCGGTTCGGCTCCTGCGTGATGTGGGTAGAGAAGGACGAGGAGGAGGAAGATGTTGCTGTTGGGGTTGGGTGGATGGAGGAGGGGGGGTCGTTTTTGTTGGAATTCTGTAAACACGTGCGTTACGCGCATCCAGGGCAAACGTGTTTTGGTTCTGGCTCCTTCGGTACCTCTGAGGAGGCTCTGCGGCATCTCGAGAGCCCACCTGACGGCGGCTGACACTGAGGTGACATGGAGAGGGTGTAGCTCGAGCTGCTGCTGGCGCGTCATCCTCGTGCGCACACCTACTCTGATTATATTAGTCCCTTTACACAGGAGCGCGTGATTTGACTACCTTTGAGTCTGTTTGTGGAGGGGCGGGAGAGTTAATGGAGATGCACCTTGGAGATGTATTGCAGTCTGACTGACATTGCTGTGGAAACATTTTCGAAGAGGAGGGGGTTTATTTTGGGTTGATGGGGGGAGAGACAGACTTTGGCTGGAAACGCTTCCTGTTAGGCGGCCAATGGCAGTCTGAGGTTCATGGACAGACCACGCCCACGAACTTCTTTCTTTCTTTCTTTCTTTCTTTCTTTCTTTCTTTCTTTCTTTCTTTTGTTTCTTTCTTCATGATTGGAAAATGAACTGCAGGCTGCATTAAAAGGCTCTCTCCACCATATTTTACCGCTGCTTCAAATGAGAACCACGCATGTTTCAGAGCGGGCAGGAGGCCGAGGCGGCCTGACTACCAAAGCTGCATCCAATTACGGTCCAGTTGAACGAAGTGGAATTTCCCCTCGGTTTGGGCCCTGAACATGGCTCTAAAATAGCGGATGCTCTATGAACTATTCTTATGTTTCTGAGGAATGCATGGGGGATAATCACAGAAGTGAAGTCCTTGTTTACCATAAAAGGAGAAAATGATCCTAAAAGAGCTGGAACGTGATGATCAGGTTTAAGCAGAGCGCGCGAGATTATTGTCTAATTCTGTCCACAATGTTGTTGTTTATACATGTATACATATTTATATATATTGTATCTGTACATAGTAGTTTAATATTTATCTGTCGAGCTTACTGGCCTCGTTTTTAGCTGTATTCATGTTTATATCCAACCCAGAGAGGAAAGTGAAACTGGAGTCAAACTCCTACACACCTGGCCCATAATTCATTATTCCCACATTCTATGAGGAATAAAAATATAATATCACAGATATGTGACACATTGTGCACACACAAGCTCACATTAAATTCCATTAAAGAAAACTATTCATTATTTATCTTTGTTCTTACCCAACAACGTGAAAACAGTTGCTGCGTTCAAACCCCATTAAAGCTAAAACAAGACTTCATACTGATAAAAATAACTAATAATTATATTTAGATGTTTCTGTCTTGATCTAAAACGGCCAGAGTATTTAAACATTACTTATTCAGTCGTGTTTACGACATTTTTTAAATTTCCGCAACAAAAACCGCAGTTTAGTGTTAACACACTTTATAGATGCGCACTATCCTAATTTTTATAATTTTGCAGAGACATTCATATCACCTGAAGCTGAATGTCAGTACTCAGATTTGGAAAATGATTGAACACAAAAAAGACGTTTGTCATGTGTCAGACATAGCTGCCATCTTTGTTAGAATAAATTATAATTCTGTAAATATTTTTGCTGAAATGTAAGCATGGTGATTATTATACAGAATTCATTTTAGTATTTCATTATGCGCAGTAAATAAAGGAAGACGAAGAAGAAGAAGACCATATAAGCATAAGAGGATCGTGATGGCCTCTCAAAGCAAAGCAGCCTTTGTGTTTGTCACTAACTAGACTGGGGATGTGCAGTGCTTCATGTCTGCCTCCATCAGTCGCTGTTTTCGTCTGACAACTCTAGAATTCCCACAGCAGTAAGTATTTGCAGACACATATCTGCAGCATAAAGACGTGACACTGGTGTAAATGATATAAATTGTCACTTAGTAGAGCCACAAAAAAACTCACTGAACAGCTCTAATGGAGAATATATTTTGAGGTGAGCTCAGTGTTTTGAAGGATCTCACTGCAAAAACATATAGCACAGAGTATTGTAAAGAAGGTAAATAGATTGGAGAAGGAAATACTTTATAATAACAATACCTGGGTAAGTTATGACTCATCCATTCATTAAACCCTCAATGAATGAATGAATGCAGGGTGAACCACGAAGCTCTGTTGCTTTCTGTTAAGAAATGATCACTATACTTTAGAGTTCATGGGATACCTAAAGCACTAATTGATCATTAATGAATATAGATTAAATCACAGTTGTATGAGCTGCATCTGATCAGCCTCTGAAAGCCGAGCTGGACTTATTTTTATAGAAATATAAAGCTGTTTTGAAAAGTGTGAGAACAATCTCTAATAAAAGTTACAATCACACATTAATCTCCTGTTTTTCTTCCTTACAGTGTAAACTGTTGATGTAAGCTCCAACATGTGTCCACTCCAGATGTTGAAGGATTCTTTCTGTGCTACACTCAAATAATTTCAGCAACAACAAACAGATTTGTTTGTTTTTTAAAAAACTTCTGTTCTATTCCCTAGATTATGAAAGTGATCATAAGGACCAAGTGACTCATTCAGGATTTGAAGTGAGACTAAAGAGAGTCAAATGTATTTGGAATATATAATCATTATATATGATACAGCTCCTTTAAATATACAAAAACATGACTAAAACCACGTTCAAGGTGATCACTTATCACATAAATTAAAGTTCTTTCCATTCAGTTCATAGAGTGCAGTTTCCTATCTCCAACAGTTTGACACACAGTTGACACAGGATTCATTGTTAGGGGTCCCACAGACACCACTGCATGCAAAAATATATCTAAATGTATTTTGTTGCACTCATATGTTGTTATATTGTCTTCTGGCCTTATCAAAAAAAATACCGGGGACAAAATAGAACTGTGTATTTTATGATGTATGCGCTACATGAACATGTATTTGCATAGAATTATATGTTGTTTACTGAAGTTTGAGGTCAGGTAGAGTTTTTCATCTCTTTCAGCTCTTATGAATAAACTGTCCATAAAAGTCCAAACAGAACAGGTTGTTTTGAAAAGTTCTGTCAACACCAATCACAGATGGAAAGCAAATGAAATTCATTGCATTTAACCATGCATGTTTTACAGTGCAATGCGTCATTTTCTCTAGTGTACTTTCCAAACATGTCATAAATCATGTTTATAAGAACTTCTAGTTCATTTAGGAAAAGCCTCATTAGGGTGAAGTGAGTTCCTAATCCATGCAGCTTCCCGTCTCCACGGATCACCATCATCATTGAACCGGTCCCTGATGTTCACATTAACGGTATAAAACTGTTTAAAGTCGTATTTGTTCTCAAGACAAAGATGCATGTAAAGTGAAGGCTGCATGTGAAGCCCAGATGGATGCTGGGTAAAAATAGGCTGTGCATGGGCGCGCACACATGTGGCGTGCAGATATACAAATGGATCGCTGTAACTTCACCGTAATGAGACAAATCTGTGCGTAAACTGACACTTAACGCACTGAACACATCAATGAACGCGCTGCTCACCGTGGTTTGACGCAGGATGACGTAGGACGCTGCACGGCGACGATTCATCGCTGGGATGTAGATTATCTGTCCGTCTGTCCTGGTCTCTGGACAGTTTTGAAGTTCCTGGAGTGAGAGGGGTCCTGGTCTACTGGATGCTGTAAAACCACGCGTTGCGATTTGTTCTATATATCAAAAAGGACACACATACACAACAACACAAACACACGTAAAGGAACACTGATACTGATTGTGCCCCCGGTGTTAAAAGCCATCAGACTTTATCCACTAACAGGGTTTAATGGACCAGAGCACCAACCAGAGATCCCTACTGACACACACACACAACCACACACACACACACACACACACACACACACACACACCTCTTTCCCACTTTCACCATGATTATAAACAGAAGAAATGTTACTGACACACACACTTCTGCAAATGGTGAACCCCCCCTCCACCCTCCTCTGCACAGCACCACACCCCCGGTCAAGCTCGTATAACTGGTTACCATGACAACAGGGCCCCAGATCGCTATAAAGTTTTACAGCACAGAAAGAGGCCCGAAACTCCCACTCTGCGTTTTTTCCCTCTCCCTCACTGTGTGTGTGTGTGTGTGTGTGTGTGTGTGTGTGTGTGTGTGTCACTGGAAGGAACGGTAAAGAAAAAACGGAATCCATGTCCAAACAGATTGTAATCTCTCTCGTTCTCCCTCTCATGCCTTCAGAAGTTGTTTTCCATAAAAACGAGTCGCAGGGGAATTGAGGCATTTTTCATTAAATCGAGCCAGTGAGCGCATTAGGAGGATTAAAACATATTTATGGAGCTGCATTTGCATTTCTTACAGGCACAGACGCACGTGGCCCTCGGTGACCTTGCTCGTCTGGAGGTCGAGGTCGGTTTGGATTAAATGTAGTTTCAATCTTGTTTCACCGAGCTGATCAATATGTGTGACCCGCTCCAGCAGCCGCACACTGCCGCTACTGCTACTGCAGAGGTCGGCTTACCACAGTCAGACTTCCAGTGCTCTGTTTGTGCTGGACCAGGAGGAATCATTGAATCATATGCACAAAATGAAGGTAAAGCATTTATCCTGTTCAGACATTTCAGGCTCTTTTTAACTAACGCCTGATTAAAAAAACAAGTGTCCATGCATGCAAACATCATACAAAAAAAACCTGGATATTGTCATATGGAACCATCTTATCCAGGTTTATGAACAAGCTAAATTCTGATCTTTGTTGTATGTATTGTATGTGCTTGTGTGTGTATGTGTACACCTAGCAAATAAAAAGTGATTCTGATTCTAACAGTTTGTATGTGGACATGAACTTACAGTTACACACAGTAACTCAATTCAATGCAGTTCAATTTTATTTATATTAGTGCCAAATCATTACAAAAGTTATCTCACAACACTTTTTATATAGAGCAGGTACTCTGTACTCCAGAGTGCCACCATGTGCAAGCATTTGGTGACAGAGGCAAGAAAGCTTGAGCAAAACTAAGCTCATCTACAGTACCATACTGCTAAATTACAGTAACATGATTTCTGTTTACTATGAAGTTACAGTTAAATATTGTAATTCTACAGGACCATACTACTAAATTACAGTGATATGATGGGGGGTAAGGTCAATTGACAATGATTTACCATAAAATGTTACATTAACTTGCTGTGAAAATAAATAGTAATCTGTGAATGTACAGTCTTAACAGTTTATCTCATCTCTATACAATTTTGTGTGATTTGCTTATTGTTGTTATGAATACAGCCCTGTGAGGCATGCTTTGTAAAACTGCCCTATAATAAACTTGACTTGATATAAATGAAATGATCTTTATTGATCTGCCTTCATGAACATCTTTTCCTTTTCCTCAGATCAATTGCACATAATAGAACCTTGACAGAGACTCTCTGTGATGACACTAATGGCAATGATGGAAGAATTATTGGTGATACTTTGATGAATCATTACTAAATGATTCCTGAGTAACTCTGAGTAAGTGTTTATATTTTTGATAATGGTAAACCTCTGGAAAATACACTTCCAGATAATGTAATCATGAATCACACTCACACTCTTTATTAGTCGTCCAAACAGCAGCTGAACGACACAAATAAAGTTACAACTCATCATATAATAATTTTATAAACATTACACTTTTTCTGCCTCTGTTTCCTGTCAGATTGAAACCTTAACTAAATTATTCATATATAAAATCCTACCTATTCCTGAACTCTACATTCCATGTACAACATATGTAGCCTATGTAAAGCCTATATACATGTAACTGTATATCATAACTGATACATTAACATGTAAGCCGCACTACTATGGAGCTTTTTCTATAAACTTTGAACTTTTATAATAGTTTCATCTTTAAGAATGCTTCATATTTTATACAGTAAGTTTGAGCAAAAGTGCTCTCTAGCAGTCACTCTGCATTATTGACTAATTCATCTCCAGCTTCAGATGTTTCATGTGGAGTTAGAAAAAGATGTGTCCAGAAGATGAAGTTTATCCTCTTCAGCACATGTTGTGAAGCTGCATGTTTTCGAAACTCATTTTCTTACCAAAGCCAGATGTTTGCTTCTGGACGTGGTCCGTCTGAAATAGCAGAGTCACAATTATCGTTGAGATACTTGCTGCACTGCCAGATATCTCTCCTTTTAAATTATTTGAACATTTTCAGAAATGCCAGGGAAGATAAAAACTCTGGATCAATCACTTTGAGTTCAGTCAAGGGGTTTGTTGTTCATTTTCAGAACCACATGGTGCACTCTGAGTCATGTTCAAGGGCAGCTGTATACAAGATGTTGATGTGTTACTGATCTGGAACTCATGCTCCCACTGTGCATTTGAGTGTGTAGGGCACACTACGTGTATGCAGTTGGAATACATCTAAAGGATTATTATCAATTCCTAGGATAATCTCAGATTTATATAATTGCAAATAATCTAAAACTGATTGAATCATTAAAGTAACCTGATTGATTGACCTGGATGCTGGTACAAATTAAGGATTTATTTTTGATATCCAAAAAGCATGTGTTAGATGGTGTTCTTATTAGATGATATTAGATGTTAGATAACCAAAAGTGTTGTTTTTTTAGATTACCACATTATTGTTATGGCATAGAAATCAGACTTTCAACAATCTTTTGGTCTTTTGTGTAATCTGACTAAAAGAATTGCTGAAATGAAATGCCCCCGTAGTACTTAATTGTGACCAGGAGATGGCACTGTGGTACAAAGAAAGAAAGAAAGAAAGAAAGAAAGAAAGAAAGAAAGAAAGAAAGAAAGAAAGAAAGAAAGAAAGAAAGAAAGAAAGACTAAAACAGCTTGAAAGCTTCATAATCAGTGTAATATCATGTGTCAGATTAATCAATTATTGATATTATTCTTTTAACTTTGAATCATCAGTTAATTTAAACATGTTTAATTCATTAAGGCTGCAGATTTCATTAAGTTTCAGCCTGTTTAAAAAGGACATTTTTCATAAATGTGCTATATGATCTGGACGTTATGACATCAGCAGCTGTATGTAAAGTCACCTTTTATTGAAAAAGCTGATTGATGGGTTTCATGTAGAGTCATTTCCAAACTGAATTGCATCCAGTAATTTAAATTTTAAGGTGAAAGGCTCATTGTCTGATCTCTTCACCATCAACCCCCTAATCTAGTGTTTTCTTCATTTCTGTCTCCCAGGATGCACTGGGCTCCGGTCTGCAGCTCTTTTACGGTTGTGTATTTCACCGGCTCTTTTATTGCCACCGACAGACAATTAAAGTCTGCTGAACACACGCTTGCTGCCCGTCAGCAGGCTGCGGCTCCATAAAAAGTGTCTTTCTGTGAAAAACGAGTGGCCGTGCCGTCACAGGGAGGGGGAGCGGAGGCAGATAGAAAACCCACTGCGATCAGGGTTTTATTCTGAGCTCTATAAAATCAGGAACCCTACAGCACCCAACCCCAAACAGGTCTCATTTGACCTTGAGACTGAGCCAAAGTGGTCCTTCCTACTGCATCACACCTGAGCTGAGACAACATGACAGCCAGTTCACAAGTTGTGCCAGAATGTGTTTTCACCTTAAAAGATCAGAAAATCACCATATCCAACCTGAGAGGACCGTTTTCCTCTCAGCTTTCTCAGCTTTGTTTGCTTCTTGTGTTACTGACTCCACCAGGGCTGATAGCATGGTGACATCTTGCTGTGGCAGCTCTGTGAGGCTGTGATGATTGCGTTGAAAAGAAAATTAAAATGTTAGAGATACAGGTCAAAGAAAAGCTTTTGTGTTTTTGTATATTCTGAGGATGGTATCCAAATAAAGTCTTTAGCAACCTACAGTGCACCAAGGCAAGGCAAGGCAAGGCAAATTCATTTGTATAGCACAATTCGTACACAAGGCAATTCATAGTGCTTTACAGAGGCAAGGAAAAACATTTGACATTAAGACAAGCAATAGCAATAGAAATAAAAAATTAAAAAGAGAAGAAAATTTAATTAAAAACATCAGAATGTCATTTAAAATCATTAAAATAGCAAATTTGAAAACAATTTAAAACAATAAACGAATCACTGGATTATGATTAAAAATTCTTTAAAAGTTCTTTAAAAGAGCTCAGCCATAAGCACGTGAAAATAGAAAAGTTTTTAACCTGGATTTAAAAGTGCTAAGAGTTGGGGCTGATTTCAGTCCTGCTGGTAGTTTGTTCCAGTTGTGAGCAGCATAACTGCTAAATGCTGCTTTACCGTGTCTGGTTTGAACTCTGTGCTCCACTATCTGACCTGAGTCAGTAGATCTCAGAGCCCTACTGGGTCTATATTCTACTAACATTTCGTTTATGTATTGTGGGCCTAAACCATTCAGTGATTTGTAAACTAGTAGCAGAACTTTAAAATCTATTCTGTGGCTAACTGGGAGCCAGTGTAAAGACTTAAGAACTGGGGTGATGTGTTCTGATCTCTTTGTTCTGGTCAAAACTCGAGCTGCTGCGTTCTGAATGAGCTGCAGCTGTTTGATACTTTTTTGGGGGAGTCCAGTCAAAAGACCATTACAGTAGTCAAGTCTACTGGAGATGAAAGCATGGATCAGCTTCTCCTGATCTGTTTGGGACATAAAGCCCTTAACTCTGGATATGTTCTTAAGTTGGTAGAAGGCTGTTTTGGTGACTGATTTTATGTGACTGTTGAAGGTCAGATCTGAGTCTATCAACACGCCAAGGTTTCGGACTTGGTCTTTAGTTTCTAGAGACAGTAACTCAAGGTGTTTACTGACAGCAACCCTCTTCTCTTTATTGCCAAAAACAATGACCTCAGTTTTTTCTTGATTTAACTGAAGAAAATTTTGGTTCATCCAATTTTTGACTTGCTCTAGACAGTTACACAATGACTCTATAGGACTGCAGTCATCTGGGGACAGTGCAAGATATATCTGTGTGTCATCTGCATAACTATGATAGTTGACATTAGAATTCTGCAGAATTTGACCCAAAGGCAGCATATACTGTATATGCTGAACAAAAGGGGTGCAAGAACTGACCCCTGAGGAACCCCACATGTCATAGCCACTCGATCTGATTACTTCCAATGGTCACAAAATAACTCCGCTCCTCCAAGTAGGACCTGAACCATTCTAGGACTGTTCCACGGAGTCCTGCCCAGAAGGGTTTATTATGTAGTCAGCATGAAAGTGTTCAGAGATGTGTGTGTATGTGTGGCAATAGTTTATTTGTGTGGTGGTGTGAGCAGAAAGGTCAACGTGTTCAGTTACTTGTGTGATTTTATGATATCAGGTGTTGGGTGAAAAGACTTTCTCATCTTTTCTCACTCAACACTACATATGGTATCATATAAATAAACTGAAATGGACTCTGTAATACATTAATGTCCGTTAAACAACAATACAAAGTGGCATTAGATGTAAATCGCAGTTAAGGTTGATATTAACGTTGTCACTTTGAAGGTATTTGTTAAAAAACAAAAGTTGACCTCATGGTGGTGCTAGATGAAAGACCACATATGTCTGCACCATGTTAATTCATCCAACAGTTGCTGAGATGTTTCAGTCTGGATCAAACTGGTGCACCATCTGACTATCATTACATCATGAGAGCCCCACTGCCAGCATGACTCAATATCACTTCATACAAATATAAAGATGCAACCACTGATATGCCCAATGTGTTCATAGTGATGTGCAACTCATCCTTTGTGCACATGCTTAGATGATTCAGTGTAGGCTGCACTGTTAGTCATCTTACTTAAGTGTAAAGATGTGGTTCCACCAAACTCTTTGGGTATACAACCACTGAAACCTTTTAAACCCTTCAAACCCATACCAACGTATACCTAAACCCTAGCTCTGCAGCAGACAGTACTTAGTGTCTAGTAACCCTAGATTTGCAAAACTCTCACAGATAGGCACTTGTCTTGATGAAAGACTACCGTGTATTACTACACTACTAAAGAGTGACTCCAACGCTTGTGACCACATGGAAGATGATCCATTGGGTTTTCATTGTTCTCATCAGCTCATTTCAAGGATGTTCTCATTTTGTACAAACATTGTCATGGTTGTAATAATGTTATGTTAAAAATAAAACTGACCAAATTGACAATAACTTATTAAATATCTATGTATGTCTGTGTCTGGATTATTTTCAATATAAAACTTGTACTTAAAAATGTATATATTCTCAGTGGGACATGGCCATCTTTGTCACCTCAGATGAGTCTTATTATCAGCTCATACAGAATAATATGCAGTATTTGTACACATTATACCTACAGTATATATTAGCTGATACTACTGATACTGATTTGGTCTGTATAAGCTGGTAGCACTGATTTTAGGAAAACTCAGCACATGTTAATACCATAGTATCCTTTAATGTATTATTTTTATGTTGCATTCAGTGCTAAATCCAAATAGTGTGTTCTTAAGGATCAGACCCCGAGCAGTAATACTGTAACATCCTACGTATAGTATCAGCTTATGTTTATGGGGTAGTGCAGATATACTTTTATATATTTATCATTTTACCCAGATCTCACTCCCCTGTATATTCAGCCGCTGTGTACATGGCTCCCTGTAATCACTGGTGATTTGAGAGAAGCCTTGAGTTTTTTCTTTTTCTTTTCTTTCTCTTAATACACACAATTTTCTTTGTAATATAGGCACATATGGGTGATATTTTGGGTTGCCTTTAGATGCTAAATATAAGATTGTGTTTCCTTTAAGAGTAAACAAAAGTGCAAGTGAGTAAGTACAGCACTCCTGCTCCACCAGCAGCATTATGGACTGCTAGAATATTTGGTTTACTGACAGATGGCTGCAGTAAAAATGGGCTATCTCAAAGAACAGCCACTGTCTGTGCCGCAACATAGTTACGACAACAGTAGCAGGACCAGCATCGTGTTTAACACAGTATAATTGCCCAGCACTCGTCAGCTACATTTGTTAAATTTGTTGTTACATTCAAATGTGTTTTAAGAATAAATAAGTTGTAGGTTTTCCTTTCTAGCCTGGACTCTAATCATCTTGTATATTTCCCACAAGGCAATTTTTGCTTGTTAGCAAGCAAACACCAATTGGCACTTAGCAATTACTGTAGTCCTATATCTGGAAGTATTTGATCATTAACCAAAGTATTGGACAACTAAAGAATACTTGTCCTGATAATGAAAAGTCAGAGGATAATACAATTATTAAAATGATGTGCCAAATTTACCAATCCACATGTAGATGTTCAGATATTTCATTGGATAAGTGACCTGCTTGTTTGGTACAGGATTAAAGGTCTCACAGAGGAGACAAAAATCATTAGTATTAGTCACCAATGTCATTAAGATGCAACCTCTGGGGAGCATGAACATCTGAACCAAGTTTCTAAAAAGGTAAGATTTTATTGCAGGTTGCTGCCTTAATGGATTGTTTATAATTGTATAGAATTGTAAATGAGTGTCTCCACTCTGTACATTCACTGACCTTTTCATTTTGTCTCTGAGATGCAGTTCATTATGAAGAACACTAGATGGAGAAAGAGAGCTAAAGACGGAAGACTCTTGACTATGACTCCACATCAATCAGACTCGTACTTTAACTCATTGTGTTCTGCCTTGGTTTGCTGTGCAGCATGCAGGTTCTGTCAAGCAGCAGAGGAGTGCCTGGTATGTAATCTGGTTAGAGTATTGATAGACTCATAGATACAATGATTGATTCTTAACATTAAAATGCTGAGATGTTACAGCTGCTAGCTATTTAATTCACAGAGATCAATGAAGCCATTCTTCTTCACGTCATATGGGGTGTTATAACTTCAATGGCTGTTGACTTCCTGCCTCCCAGTTGTTCAATCGGTTCAGTGCAGATCCTGCCATGTTTGATTAGTTTTATATACTGTGTTATACCATGTATATTTCTGCATAATGTTCCATGTTCAATGTGGCTCAATCTACCAAGACACGTTTGCTAAATGTGCAAGCTACACGTCAGTACAACCGATACTGAAGTGTGTGTATCTATATATAGTATATAATATATTATATATATATATATATATATATATATATAATATAGATATATATATATATATATATAAATATAATTAAAACCTGGGCTCATTCATGACAATGTTTGAGATTATTCTCATTTTCAGTATTAGAAAGAACACATTTACCACAACTTGTAATGTCAATTATCCGACAATTTAAATGCATTCACTGATGAACTTAAGTTTTATCTAACCCTTTATGGTTTTTGTACCGTCCTCAGGCACAAATTATGAACTTATTCCGGAAGGATGTGGCTAACTTTATGTCTACAACGATGAAGAAGCAAATTCTTCATTTAAACTGCTTTTTACTGCTCAGTGACAAATTTCTACAGATTTAACCAGCGGAACAAATGTGTAAGCCTACTAATGATGTGTTAAAGCCACCACACAGAGTGGCTCATAATCACAAGAAACCCACAGCACAACACAAGCTATAAATTACTGCACAGCATTATGACAAACAATTCCTACAGCTAACAAAGTGTTCTGTGTGTGACACTGGGTGTATATTTAGTCATCATGATGGGATGTATTTGAGTCTCTCATATATTTTACACTGACAAAACACTATGCAAATATCTGATTCTTTTTCATTAAGTTTTTTTTCTATTATCTTTAAAAACACAAATTAATAATCTATTCTTGTTTTAAAGTGAAGTGCTGTTGCCCCTACACTTACTACTTTGTCATTTGGAAGTGACTTCATCATTTCAAGTGTAAGTTGTAAAAATAAAAAGGAGTTTTTTATATCTAACTAAATACAGAAATAATAAGAAAAATACACTTTATTTTAAGCAACAAGAATAGAATAATAATCCTATAGGAAATATACATCTGCTGTATACACACACCAAATGAGGTACTCGTGGGACGGGTGTAAGGGTAGTCCAAAGGGAGTGGAATGGAAGAAACAAAGAAAATTGCAAAGAGGGCAGCACAGTGCAAACCAATGTGACTTCTGGACTTGTAGTGTATAACATGTTGAGCCGAGATATTTAAGAAGAGTGTGAGGATGATGATGAGGATGGACTGAGTGGTCTCACAGCCTAAGGGAAGAAGCTGCTCTGTCGTCGGTCATTACAGCAGATATTTCAGCGGGGTGATCGGGGTTTGGCTGCAGGTGAGTGCTGTCCTTCACTGTTGTGCTGCTGGGTAGATGGTACCACTGATGGTAATTCAGTGCCGAGCCATGAACACACCATGACAGTTTGGTATGAGTGCATTTCTTTTGGTTCCCCTGTAGAGTTCAGACCACTGACACTAGTTATAGTTACAGAGAAAGATTATGGTCACGGTGTAAATAAACCTACTTTGACTGGTGAAGGAATGAACACAGGTTTCCAGTGTCAAAATCAACCGTCCACTCTGACCTGGGAGGTTTTGCGGCGCTGTAACAACATGCCGCTAACTCTGCTTTTTGTTTCCATTCTTCCAACTAGTGATACTCTGTGTTTTCAGAGTTTTTGAACCAACTATCGGTTTGACATTTGAACCTTTTACAATGAACAATGAAATATAAATAAATACATTAAAAAAATACATTAAATTAGCTCTATCTCATACTTCATACTGTGTGTGGAACATTTTGTGTCCTGAAGAAAGAAAAAGACAAAATAATGAAATGGATATATATATATATCATATCATCTATATTTAATAGTATAGATAATATATATATCTAATATATAATATATATAGATATGAATATTATTATGCTATATACATATTGGATTGGCTTCAGTGATTTCCATATGCAAAATAATATTTGTAATTTGGACTATGTGTACAGCTTTTAAACTAATCAAGTTGGTTTGAACTAATAGCAAACACATAAATTTACATCCGCTTTACTTATATTTATTGTATAGTTAGTGTAAATTATTAGGGTTAAGATCAGGAGTTGTTGAGGGTTAAGTCTAAATCCTCGTTGAATCCACATAGATTTTTTTTTTTCAGTCTCCAAAAATGACATTTCTTTAAATATGGGACACATGGCTCTTTAAAACAATATGTGTATATCTGTGCAGATGTTCAGGAGAACTTTGACTGAAAAGTCCCTCCCTCCAAACCAAAATTTTAATTTTAACTTTAATTTTTATCTGATGCTGTAAGACAGATGGAGAAAAAACAGCCATCTGGAACAGTCTGTCTCTCAGCTGATGGGCTTGCTCTAATCCTTTCAGTTTCATTTCTTTGAATTTGTTTTAAAAGCTACAGATGGACATAGAAAGAAAAGTCAGACAGGATCTGTAAAAAGGACTCTTTAACACACGCTCACACACACACACACACACACACACACACACACACACACACACACACACATTAAAACATGCATACACACGTCTGTTCAGGTGTTGATAAACCACCCAGGTGGAAATCTTCTCTTCCTTTAACACAGTTTTACAGCAGCAACAACATGGCGGTCAGAGCAGGAAGTGACTCAGAGGTCAGCTGATCCCACACACACACATCTGCTTCTTATCACCATGCCAACACTGTGTGTGTGCGTGTGTATGTGTGTGTGTGTGTGTGTGTGTGTGTGTGTGTGTGTGTGTGTGTGTGTGTGTGTGTGTGTGTGTGTAAAACAGAGAGAGAGAGAGGTGGGATGGTCTGGTGGACATGAACTTGAGACAGTGTGAGTGTGACTTTTTATACTTAATAGTATAATTATTAGTCTCTGGACAGTCAAACTGACACTATATAATGTGGAATGAATACGGAACGTTTGCAGTGGTGTGTTCACTGGATTCAAAGCATGAATAAATAATCTAGACATTTGCACATGTTTGTAATGCTTGTCACATACAAGACTGTGACTACAATTTTAAGTGAAAAGAAATGGAAAAATCAGTATCGTCCAGAGAAAATGCAACATTACACCTTTAACAACACCAAAATAAGACATAAAAAAGACAGATGGAAACAGGAAAATGTGCAGGAAATCTTATACCTGAATAAATCAAAATAATAAACACAGTGTTTAAGATAAAACAGTTTATAGATTGTGACAAATGATGATGACAATGTCAAAATAAAGTTACTGTAGTTTAGGACTATTAAATTTGCTAGTCTTCTATATGATTTATTTATTGAAAAGATAAAGATAGATGACTGTGTGATTGACTAAAATTATATTGTATCTTGTTAGACTGTTAGAACTGTTAGAAAATTCTGAAATAAAAGAGCCAATAAGTGTGCAAGGATTTCATATTCCTTTGGTCTTTATAGTGTTCTCTAATGCACACTTTTTTACTTATATTGCCTTGAGGATATACTAAAAACCAATGTTTTATGAGTAATGTTATTCTGTATGTTTAATAAGTATCACAGTCTCACAGACTCATGCCAGTTGTTATTCCACTGACTTGTATGAACAAGCTGCCACTACTTTGGACTCCATTGACTCGTTTCCAAATTATGAATCAGTGAGGAAATGAGGAATTTTATATTAACATGAGCTTAGCAACAGGTGCAATTCTGCAGCAGCAGTGTGGTGCAGCTGAGAATAACATCCTTGTCAGTCTATAGTAAGAAGACGACAAACTCTGAGTAAATAACTCTTCAGTCGCACTAGCATGTGACCAACCACAAGTCAATATTTACACTTTGCCTTTTCAACAAACATTAAACTATGTTATATTGAACTCTTCAGTAGAATGTGTAGACACTTCTTCTAAACACACAATAAATAGCTAAGCGGCAACTTTTATTTAAGTTATTTGTTTTCTCTAAAACAGTGAAATCACCGTAGGAGTTCCACAAGGCTCCTTACTAGGGACTTTTTTATTTCTTATTTCTACTGAATAAATATTATTTTGTTACCTAACTTCATCTTTTTCGCAGATGATACAGATTTAATTTGGTTGTGCATGAATGTATATTTTTCTTGTCAGTGAAACAAACAAATATAGACCAAAAGGCTAAAATGTCAAAATGTTATAACTATTACTGAGTGTCAAAATATAACCTAATATTTATTTAAACTTTTTTAATATACTAATATACTTTTATTTTTTTTTGCTCATACCTTCAAATCTTCTGTCATTCAAGCGGCACTATTCTTTAAATGATATCATTCTTACATTTTTCCCTACCCTCAGTGCATGTTTTGAGTTAAGCGCAGACTCAGTTTTGGAATGGCTATCAATCTGCTACATCACTTTCCAAGTTTGAACACATAATGAGTATCATCCTTTAACAGTGTCTGCGGGTGTTTTTCTGACTCTCTTCACCGCCGTACTTTCCACAAATTGAAACATACTGTGTACATTCATTACACATTCATTCATTTTCATTTCTTGGTTTTGACCATTGTTACTTTTCTTCTTCTGTGCAATTTTTGCTGTTTGCTTTTCAGTCCCATATGAGGAGAACACAAATAAGCAAAGCCCACCTGGGTTTGTGCACATCTGCTTTGAATTATTGTTTTTATGTCAGGGTTTCTGTGCAAACGGACCGACTAAATAAACTATAATTAATGTAATTAAGGACTGCTTTGTGGTAACGAGTGTCTCACTTGTTTCATGATAAACCTAATGATGTTCAACATGAGTCAATGCAAACGAGGGAGAAAATCAGCCTTGATGGATATCACAGCCTAACACCTCGGATAGCAACATGCCATCACCTCTCTGCTAAACAACCTCGATACACACACACACACACAGACAGACAGACACACACACACACACACACACACACATTTATAAGGTCAAGATCATTGTAGATGGCTGTAAAATTTCACAGATGACTAGTACGTTGGCTGCCAGTACATTTGGTTGTTTAACAGCTGCATACAGTCTTTAACTTCTGGCTTTGTTTGAAGAGGACAAGTCCCTTTTCTGGTGCCCGCTTCATGTTGGCCTGCTGTTCATTATAGACAGTGTGTGTGTGTGTGTGAGTGTGTGTGTGCGTGTGTGTGTGTGTGTGTGTTTGTGTGTGTCTATTTGTGCAGGCGTTCCAGAGGTTAGTGTGTATTCTGTGTGTGTCAGCCCAGTATTTTAGGAATTACAGTTAAATTGTACTGTTCTGTACCTCATGATTTCCATGCAGCCTAACCTCACTCTAACCCTAAACCAACCGTTTCCCTAACCAGAAGCATACTGTAGTTGCTGTGCACAGTAATTGTAGAAAGCAGCACTGGACATAAAAACATCTTCATCAAATGCAATCTTGGTTTTTAAAGACAAGGAAACTGATCAGAATCTGTCTAGAATGAAGGTAGAGTCAGAGGAGAACGGGTTGGCCTCAGATTGGATCAGTTTGTAGGATGGCACATTCACAGAAAAGCTGACTGGACAGAACCATTCTCTTCATTTTTCTTGTTTTGCCATCCCGCAAAGATATCTCTGTCAAAAGAACAAAGGAAGATGAGCTGCAGCTATCAGCAACACACTGTGAAAACCTTTGGGACGGCAGAGAGGAAACATTGTGATATCCCGAGGGAGTCAGTGCCATATATTTAAATGTTTTGTCTGAATGTTCAGGAGAACTGAGAAGGTCTCATGATTTACACCTTTGTCTTCTGTGAAAAAAAAGAGGAACCTTAGTTTGGATCTGTCATGAAGATGTGAATAATTTTATCTTCATGAGAAAGAGAATTTGGCCCAATCCAGCTCTGCATTCAGTATTTATGTAGTTTTCTTTCTCTTTTTTTCTTTTTTTCTAGGATATTCCATGATACCTATTTGTTAGGTGTAACTAATAGGTCCGTATTTTACTTCTATATAATATATAATACTGAAATCTTAACAAATAATTAAAGTCTTGATGGTTTTTATTTTGTTTTATTTATTTTTTCAGACTCTCTCTGCTGAAGCAGCATTCAGTCACCTTGTTAAATTTTTCCAGAGCGCTCAGAGTTCATTTTAGCTGTGTGATCTCAGACAGATGATGCCCAAATTCATCTGTTATTCTGACATTTTCTCAGTTAATGTTGACATTAAATGGCCAGTGCTCTGTTTTGTCCTAATTTTAATTCCCACAGGTCAAAGATCTCAGACTGACCATGAGATTTTTACTTCAGAATTTTGATGCACATGCATTTGTTGCCTGAGTTTTTATATAATATCTTTATGACCTATGAATTATTATGATCTTTGTTTTGTTTCTTATTTGGGACTGTTTCTGTCCATTGTTGAAATGTCTTTTATTCTCTTTATATCTTATAAATATTTTTCACTTCATAATATTATCATAAATGATCTTAGCATTGCTGCTTGGAGCTGCTTCAGTATTCTGCCCTCATAGTAAAAACATATTTTTCATTTCTTTCACATCTTATTATTTCATAAAGTTCCTAGACAGTACAATAACAGGAATGTCGATATTTCCCCCTACTAAAAAAAATCAATGCTTTTCATATGCGCTGCCGTGAATTGTGAACTGATTTTATTTATTTTTTTAATTCTAAACACACTGAAACTTGTTTGGATTCATTAAGAAGATTTCTGAAGATTTCAACATTTGTTTTGGTATGATACTTTTATGTTATGTTTAGCTGTTGTTTGTTTTGGTATGATACTTTTATGTTATGTTTAGCTGTTGTAGCTGCTGGTAAATGTTTTGTTTGATGTAAAATTGTACCAAAACTGTCAGATTCACATTGAAGATATTGTTTGATAGATTTTTCTTCTGGGTTTCTTGGGTTAGGTGTTGCGTTTATAGAGTGTGTGCCTTATGTCCTAAAGTTGAGTGGCCCAGGTTTGAGTCCAACCTTTGCTGCACGTCGTACCCTCTTTCTCTTTCTCTACAGTTCAGTTGTCATTATCCAAAATAAAGACATAAAAGCCTCAAGTAATAATAATATTGAAACATATTTGCTACATTTTGTTTTGTGATAACAAAATGTTGAAATACAGAATTATTCCATCTTGTCTCATAAAATCTTTCCAGTATTTGATTTCCACCATTCCCACAGATTTAGAGTTATTGAAGAGTCCTCCATTAATTTTCATCCAAATATGAGCTTTCCTTATTTTTGACTGATACAATAAATGTTTAGTCCTCCTCAGTGTGCCACATAATTACTCCTCCGCCATTTCTTCCATGACTAATGTGAGAATTTTTTATGGCAAGTTAATTTGACTGATTATCTCGGGATGTAGGTAGGAGTCTCTCAGTAACATCTGAGATAATTAGATCAATTTAATTTGTATTATTTATCATTTCAGAAGACGCAGTCCAAATCAAAAAATAGAATCCTGTTCACCCATGAACACCATGTGGTTGAAAGCTCTTTCCAACGTCAAGAATTCATTTCCATGTTCACACATTTTTTTCTTCCAGATGTTTATTTGATAAAGTATTAAAATCAGAGCTGCACCTGCATTATTAAACACTTTGTGTTGTCTTATCAGCCCTGTAACAAATGATGTCATATTCATCTATCAGATCCATTATTATCTAACAGAACTGTGTGTGGCTGTGCTGCAGTCTTGGCTCTGACGTCTCTTGGGTAGTGTAAGACTCGGAGCCCTTGTGCGACTGCCGGGGATGATGATCTTGTTGCCACTGCTGCTGTTTGT
The DNA here is from genome assembly GCF_000972845.2 of Larimichthys crocea. Lineage (NCBI taxonomy): Eukaryota > Metazoa > Chordata > Actinopteri > Sciaenidae > Larimichthys > Larimichthys crocea. Next base: position 4,572,735 of record NC_040022.1, read on the forward strand.
TGTCTCTCACTCACCTTTAACATTTCTATTATTGCTCATACATTTCTATAGAGCAACATGCGGTTACAGGTCAGTAACAACATGCTGTAGTTGTCTCTGACGTTCTGTGTCTTCTTAAAGTTTGAGTTCATTGAGATTTTTCATTATATTTTTCATAACCATTGGTACCACTCATTAGAATGTCAGAGAATAAATGAATGACTATTTTTCCATACATGCCTACAGTCAGGCCCATTATTTATGCAACAAAATACAATATATCAACAATAATTACTCCCTAAAAGCAACTTTCAGGATTTTTTATTGCTTTTTGATGCCAAACAAATATTGCAACAAAGCCTACTATAGCCTATTTTATGTTTTTATGCATATTGGCACAGCTGTACCTCAGTGGTCCAATGTTGTTTATGTCCTCTGAGCTACCATTGTCACAGGATTCTGCCTTGAAATGATTGAACTGATCATTTTGCACAAAAATATGATGAGAAGCTTCCAGCATCAACCAGAATGAAGGCTCTGCAGTGAACCTGACACACTGGTTTTGTCGAACTTTTAAGTTGTTGTGTAAGTGTGACAGTCCACTAACATAGGGAAACTCTTCATCCTTGTGTTTGTGTAGCACAAGCAGCCAGACTTAGTCTTATATATACCTATTTTAATATGTGACCCCTGTCTATCTAGTAGCTGCACTGAATCAGATAAAATGTTAACATGTTCTACTTATAGCAGCTCCATATTCCTGCTCTCATCATTTTCTTTCCAAGTGGAAAGTGGACTTCCATTAAGCATATCATCTCATTCTTTTGTTGTATTCTCTCTGAAATGTTCTTCTTCTTCTTCTTTTGGGATTACTGGTTTTCTCTTGGTAAATTCTCAGATTACATAAATCTACATTCCTAATGTACTTTTTGGATTTGTTCATTCACACTTTTCTTCTCACCAGGCAGGGCATGAGCCTTGTGGATTATCACCATGTCAGTGAACTTGTATCATCCCTGAGAGACGTTTTGTATTTCAGTGTTTGGGACACATCGAGCTAAAGAAGAAGACATTCAGAGGAAACAGCCACCAGTATTCAGCAAAATCTCTCAAATACGTCTCCTTCAAACACGCTGAATTTACTGCGTATCTGCCAATAAAGTAAAGTATAATCAGCTAATGAAAATCCTGGAGGTGTTCCTCAGATCAGAATGGAACATTCTTGTTCTCGTAGTATTCGAGTGAGTCTGCCTGGCACTCCATTTATTACACTACATGATGTCATATCCCCCTGCCAATCACCGCCACACACACACAGGCTTTGTTGGAGGCCTGTCCAGCTGTATAGTGTGTTTACAGTCATTTCCTTTTCTCCCTGAGCTGTTAAAAGACTCACACACACACACACACACACACACACACACACACACACACACTACTGACTTGGGGTTGGGCTGACTTGGGCTGACTTTATTTCACTGCATATCTCAGTTTAAAGTCAATTCAGTTTTACAAAATGACACAATTGCAGTCCAGTAACAACAGTATGCGTCCACACTGAGAGGCCGAGACTCACTGTGTTTTCTTGAAGACTGAATCCTGATGATATGTTTACAGTGAGAAATATCCGGCATGCCCTGACCTGACCAGTAATTATTTTTACTTCATTCATCTTATGGTGAATGTCATGTCAAATGTGAAGGGTCTCGTTCTTTCTCTTTTTTTTTTAATTGGACCCATTTAAAGATGTGAAACTCCTCCAAATTCATTTGAAGGTGTTCGTGTTAAACAGGATCGTTCAGCCTAGTGTCCATTTCTCCGCCCTTTTGCCCCTCACCCCCCTCAGGCCATTCCAGGCCATTCCAGACCAGACAGGGGCCAGACTACTAACTGTTTACAAGCTGTCTGTCTGTCTCAAGTTCAACTGCAAAGTCCAACCTGGGAAACAAAAAGACAGTCCGCAATGCAGACAGAGGAGGAGAAGGAGGGGCAGGAGGAGGAGGGATGGAGAGAGAAGGTGGTAAAAACGGTAGAGAAAATGTGTGTGTGTGTGTGTGTGTGTGTGTGTGTGTGTGTGTGGGAGGGGGGTGGGGGGCTCTGTTGGACATGAACTTGAGACAGAAAAACGAGCTTCAGTTCTGCATTCCTGGTCTGAAGAATAAAGCATACTCTGGGGAGCTGTGTGTGTGTGTGTGTGTGTGTGTGTGTGTGTGTGTGTCTCAGGGGGTGGGTCCTGTCCTCGTCTCCCGCTGTCCCATAAACCGCTGTAGAATAGAAAAAGAAAGAGAATACAGGACAAAATATAAATGTGTAAAAATCATTTCAGGGTTCCACTCTGTTCTATGTAGCACGGCACAGGATGGATGATGGAAGAGGGAAATGTGATTTACGGTGGTACTAGCACTGCAGTCCCCTGTCTGTCTGTTTTTATGACAGCTGACCATCAGAACCGCCTTTATTTTTCACACCAGCAGAAAGAAGATGAGCTTTCTGAACAGACAACATGCAAAGCTCTCTCATATTAATGTTTCTATTGTTGATGTTTATGAACAGTTTAGCCTTAACTGCTGTCAGAAATAGTCACTTTTATCCAGGACATTAATATAAGCACAAGCTTTAAAAATGACCTTAGCAAGATAGCTGTATAAGTAATGCTTAAAATAACATCTCAGCAAATTAAAGAGTTAGGTCAACCTCATCTGCGTTTCTTATCCACAATGTCTTCAGAAAATGTTTCATTCTGAGGCCTCAAAATTGTCCAAGCTCTCCATTTCCTGACCTGTTCAGCTCCTGTAACAGAGCAGTGAGTCAACACAGTAACAAAGCAGAACCTGATTGGCTGTCCTGTGTATATTCTGGGCACTGGTTGGTGCTTTGCGCCTTAAAGATCCAGGTTAAGGCATGATTTAAGTTAGAACCTTTACTTTTTGTCAAATACAGAGAAATAATTCACAAAACCAAAATAAAAACAATAGTGTCCACATATGAAACGTCATATTTATTCCATCACCAGGTGTAAAAATATGCTGAAAATAGAGTTTAACAACAGTAAATTAGGATTTTACTCAAATTGTTTGATTCTACACCCATTTTTCCAAACTCCATCCTTTCCCCTGGCACTCCCATTCTGTCATCTCAGCTGGATTTGCTCCATTTTGGCTCTCCTCCCAGAGTGACTGAAATCCATCCAGCTGGGTGGGTTTGTTATAGAGTATGCCAGTTGCTGACATCAGCTGACATCTGTCGTACGAGCATATTTATTTAACTCTGAAGCACATTTACCTGTAAAACACAATAACGGTCTTTACTGTGATCCTGATCCCAAGGAGTCTGAAACACCTCCCGGCTACTCCTGATCGTGCAGCCTCAGATGAAGACCAGCTCCGACAGACAGAAAGCACCATCTGCTTTAAAGGAAAACAAGAGCTGCATCCAAATGGGCTACAGAATCATGTCCCTGTTACTAAAAACAGTCCTCCTTGACTTCACCAGGAGTTCACAGAAAGATCTGAAGGAGAAAATCATCATTTGTTGATTTATTTTTAGCACTTTCTTCTGAATATTACTGGAATAAGGAATTATGGGGCAGAAAGTTTCTGTTTTTTCTTCCCCTGAGAAATCATTTCAGTCAGTGATGGAACCTAAGTGAGTGACCACATTTGCCCAAGTACTGCTTGATACTCAATACTTTACATAAGTATGTCCATTTTATACTCCTGCATGATGACAGTTCAAAGGGAAACGTTGCACTTTTTACTGCACTACATTTATGTGACAGCTCACTTGACAGATGAATATTTCTCATACAAAACATATGATGAGCCCATAACTGTTGGACTGTTGTCACAGTGTATGCAGTAGTTCAAACAACAGTAAGATGCTGCTTACACATCTAATAATACAGTTTATATTAAAACACTCACAGGGGTCATTTTTGATACTTCGTGTCAATTTAGCCAATGTGACTTAAGTTTTATTTTCAATGCATGACATTTACTCATAGTGGAGTATTTAATATTGCAGTTTTGATTCCTCTTGTTTGTGTAAAAGATCTGAATACTTCCTCCACCACTGCATTTAAGCTCTGACGTCAGATTCTTGTTATTTTGGTGATATCTGTAAAGATTTTGAAGAAATAAAGAATCCTATGAGTTAAAGCTACATTTAACTTTTATTGTGTGCTTTTTGGCAAATGAATTCAAATTAAAATACAAGTGTAGGGAGGTGAAGAGAGAGTGTGTAACCATGAATGTGCAAAAAACAATTATACTAACACACAAAGAGAGAATGGAAAGAAACAGAAGCGATTTAAAAGATATTATTCAGTATTATCATGTGCGTATTTTTACACTCATCTTTTAAACATGACCGTTATCATCAGTACTTACTACTTACTATCTCGACACTACTGTGAATAATGTGTGAATAGCTTCATTTGTAATCATTATAACTGAGTAAGATACATCCAAAGTGACATGAGATCTCATGTTTACAGCTCTGCAGACTGTCCAGCTTCGCCCTCTGACGGTGCAGCTGTTTGCAGGCAGGAATGCAAAGTGCTCTGTGTCTATTCACTTTGTTTTTATTGCCACAGCAGGTCAAACCAACATCTCTGCTCCGTTCTATTGACATAAAACACAAATCTGGGAATGGTGTTTCCTCTTTTTGTTTTTTTAACGAGTGAAAAGTTCAAAATAAAACAGATAATTAAAATATATATATCTACTTCTCTCCATTGATCTTCAGTTTTGAAATGATTTCCTCTCACTCCACTCTTACATTCAGTGTCATATGAATATTTGTTGCATGGATTATCAGGGAGCCATGAGGCCTGACCCTTGACATGGAGTGGAGTTGTAGTTGTGGTGGTGCATGTTGGAGGCTGACTGTGCTGCAGCTGTCTTCAGTAGAGTCTGTCTGTATGACGCTCGTGTCACATGTGTGAAAATCTTTGTATCTTACTTTTAAAATTTACACATAACTCCTAATATTCACTGTATAAACTAAACTAAACTATAACACTTAAGAAATGTGGATGCAATTAACACTGTTTTACTACAGTAGTTTGGAAAGGATTTAGATTATTCAGAAATACCACAGTGTAAGGTAAAATCTTGGTATTCAGAAAAAAAAGTATTAAATTATTATGAGCGGATACGCCCAGATTGTAGCCTTTATATTATATGATATTATATTACTGAACGCTGCATGTTGTAATTTGTCAAGTGAAGTTTATTTGAACTACTTTAAATATTTGGGGGTAGTTTAATATCTAACACTGTCATGCTCTAGCTGATTATATCTTTTATATGTAAAACCTAATCTGAACAGTAGCTGTACAAAGTACAGAGTACAATATTTCACTTAAATAAAGTACTTTAAAATTGTACTTAAGTAAAATACTTTGGTAAATATATTTCTTTACATTTCAGCAATGCCCAGAGCTTTTTTTGTTTTTAAGTTATAATAATGAACATTTTATTTGATGTATTTACTCTGAACATTTTAGCACGTGCATGGGGCCACGTTGGAGCTTCAGCATTATTTACGTCTGCACGTGCAGAGTGCAGTTTATTTAAATTGACTCTCAACTAAACTAAACTTCAATTTTATTTTTCAGATTTAAATGTGATATTTTGTGTGACGTCTGTTTTAAGATCATATACATTTTTTATAAGTATGTTTGTGTATTTATTTATTTGAATCCAAACGTGTTGCATTGTAAGTCACGTGACTGTGTGTGATACCAGAATTAGACAAATAAATGTAAATCCATAGATTGAATTGTCGTGTGAGAATAAAGTGAGACCACATGAGTCGTGTGGTGCTGCTCGCAGGCCTCCTCCTCCTCCTCCTCCTCCTCCTCCTCTTCCTCCTCCTCTCTCTGGTATTTGGACTAAAGGGGAGAAAGAGCTTTATGAGCTTCAGGGCTTCCGTCAGTATTGTTGGTTTTAAAGGGGGACAGAGACGGAGCAGTAAAGAGAGTCAACAGGCCAGCAGAGCACACCGCCGTTTGTCAAGTTCAATGTTAATGTTTAACGGTCCGACACACACACACACACACACACACACACACACACACACACACACACACACAGGAAATGGAATTTGGTTTTACAATGACCGGAATCCAGCTTCTGTTTTAATTATATATATATGTTTGAATTATTATTTCCACGATAAAAACAATAAATCAGCCTTTTCATATATGCAGCTATTGGAATATATTATTTTAGTTCGGTGTTTCCTGGTTGCTCCTGCAGGCCTGCTTTAAGCACAAATTGCCTCCGCTGACCATTTCATTAAAACATGACGTGTGTTTAAAGTTTGATTTCACTTTTTAAAGAAGCTGAAACTTTATATTAGCGCAGTTTAACCGCCGCAGCTCAGCCAATAAACACTATTCATATTTGCAGCGACAGCCTATATTCTATATTCACACACACATTAATGAGTCCTAATTAAAAACACAGTCCTCTCTCTCTCTCTCTCTCTCTCTCTCTCTCTCTTAGGACGCGTTATAGCTGCATTTCGCCATGCACACGCACAATCGGCTGCTTAAAGAATATTTTGCGGTTTCTATCAAACTGTAGAAGGTCTGAGGCAGAGAAGACAAAGTTCAACTTTGTGCCGGGAGTAGACGTCCAGAAAAAAAAACGAACACAGAGAGGAAAGTATCTGTGTTTGTTTGATAATTAATGATACGTAAAAAGACAAGCATCATGTTCTATTTGGATACAGAATGTATCAAATTTGAAAACCATAGCATATCTCTTGTAATTTATTTAAGTCCAGCTGCCCCAGATTGAACTCTCCTCGAATAAAGATAAACCTCGGCGGAATATATATTTATATCTGTAGCAGTAAGTGTCCGGTGGCGCAGGCCATGCCATGACGCATTAAGTGTAAAATGTTTTTTTCATTAAATTTTGTATATATTTCTTGTTTTTTATTTCCAATTGTGCACAAACAGTGGAATAAATCTGAGCCTCAGCGTGCAGATCAAAATGTTTCTTGCCACAGTGAATAAATATTTGTGTCGATTAGACTCCAATACCACAGAAGTCCTCCAATGCGAACTTAAAATTGCAGAACTTCTTCCTCTGGAAGCATTCCGCTCTATCTTAAAAAAAGACAATGGAAATATTTTGAACAGTGCCTATGCTCTTAAATTTGGTAATGTATCTATAACTGTGTGTTATTGTTGTTTGTCTGTTTTTTTTTTTTTACCACTATGACGTGCGCTGCTGCCTTTCTTGGCCAGGTCACCCTTGTGAAAGAGGTCTTGATCTCAGTGTTTTTTTTAATCTGGTTCAATAAAGGTTATGAACAACGATTTGCTTCGCTCAGAATTTCATGATGAAATTCAAAATGTATTGGAGAATGCGCAACGCTTTGGCGCAGCCTTTCGGCTCCATTTGTCCCTCCTGGGGAGCATTGGAGAGAAACAGTGTGGCCTGCGCCATTGCTTAGAGCCAAAGTGGACGACGCTCAGTGCACCGTTACACGTCAAATCTTTGCTTTCGGCAATAGGAGTAATTACGCAGCAGGTTTAATGGACTGTGCTGAACATTTAATATTCTGTGAGAGCAGAACGAGTGAACAAAACAAAACACTAATATATCCAGTATAAATGTTGTTTATCTGTGGCTGCAGCAGAGGTCACAGCCTTTTTAGGCTGTTGGGGCTGAGTGTGTTTCACAAGACACCAGATTTCTCCCCGGTGAAGCTTAAGGCTTGGACTTGATCCACACTATGCAAAGAATCACAGTTACTGAACAGGTCAACCGAGAGACTCTGCTCTGCAACGCCAGCACGCAGCGGAAAACCTCGAGATTCTTTTTTTAATAAAAAAAAAAACCTCGATGCGCTCGAAGAGTGGAAAGTTAGAAATCCACGAGCAGCTGCTGCTGTTCACGATGACCCACAAACACTCCACAGAGCTGATGCAGACGCGCGGCGTGCACCAGCAGCTCGCAGTCACTCACTTGTCGCTGCGATCTCGTGAGCGCGCCGCAGGAGGGGGTCGATGGCGCGCGGGAATCTGCTGATGAGAGAGAGAGAGAGAGGAGTGTTGATGCCGCAGTGTGTGTGTGTGTGTGTGTGTGTGTGTGTGTGTGTGTGTGTGTGTGTGTGGAGAGGGGGGGTCTCTGTCAGAGCAGACGACACAGCTCTCTACTGTTGTAAATGGGTTCGCGGGAGACTTGAGTGAGCGATAGCTGATCATGTGACTCTCAAGGTCAAGGGCTTCTCTCTCCTCTGTCTGTGTCTCTCTCACACACACGCACGCACAAAGACACACACACACACACACACACACACACACACTGCAGACCACAGGACGCACAAACAATAGCGCAGTTTAAAGTCTCTTCTGTTCGCGGGACGTTTGAAGAACAAAAAGTAGCTTCAACGTACTTCTTTTATTTTATTATTTCCCGCTGAGTCTCTGTTGCTTTTCTCACGTGTGTGAAATGTTCCGCGCAAATTTCCCGTAAAATACTTGACTGTGGTTGTATTTTTTGTGTGTTTTAGTTCTAAACAAATTTGGCAAATCAGGATCAGTTTTACACACCCTGGAAATAATTCATTACAGCTTCAAACTAAAGAACTTTCATCCCATAAATGACTGACAGAAGCTGTAATTTGTCTTTAATTTGACTACACAATTAATAATTATTTTTTTTACATACAATTTAATTAATCTCATAATTAAATTATTTTCATTTTCAAGGTATCAGTCAGAACGTTTCAGTCCTTTGCTCGCACCACTTCACAGATCATCGAGGTATTCTGAGATGTTCAGCGCGCAGCTGGAGAGACATTAAAGTTCTTAAACTAAACCTTCACATGGGAGACAAACCGAACTGAGTAAAGACACTTTACTGCTGGATGCATTTCGTCTTTGAATTCACGGCTTAACGGTGAAGAATGTTGATACTGTGTGAGATTTAATTAGTGGGACGTTTTGTTCACACGGGTCTATACGGGCCTGTGAAATGATAGTACGACATGGATATCATTGTTGTGGTGATGTTCCAGAGGGAGGCCGGATCGAAATATGAATTCACAGTCTCATAAACACTTTTGCATCTGCATCGGGAGTCTGAATCCTCCTGTCCTGTTTGTCCAGTTTGCGGGTATCAGCTTTCAGCCTTTCATATGAACTAAATGCGGGTGTGTTTGCACATTTTTACGGGCATAGTTTGGCAACCAGAAACAAATTACGCGCACGAATCCAAAGTTGCCAGTTTACATAGTGATGAATTTAAGGACGTGAGATCTGATGGAGACTAGACGAGGATTAAAAGAATTTATTAAGTGTTGCACTATACTTTGATTACTGGTTTACAGGCGTTATAAACAATATGAACAGCATAATAGTGTATTTTCGGCTATAGGCTATGGGCACGGACAACACTGACAAACAGTAAAACACAGACAGAGAACAGACAGTTACATCAAAGCAGGCAGGAAGGTGCTGTATTTACAGGATGCCTCTGTGGGGGAGGCGTATCAGAGGGCTTTGGTTCTTTTCTGTCTGATTTTGTCCTTTTTTTTTTTCGTCTTCCATTTGTTTACGCACATGGTTACGCACAGTCCAGTCCGTAAAGAAGTACCACGTCGAGTTTCTTTAACCTCCCTCCCCTTTTTTTGTCATTTCTCTCAGTTCATTCTTAACGCATAACACGCAAATGCACCAAGTTCCATCATTAAATCGTCCCAAAGTGCAGAGAACACGCACGCTACGGCGCGCTGGTCTTCACTTTGGCCACGAACTTCTTCTCTTTCACCCTCCTGTTCTGGAACCAGATGGTGATCTGCCGCTCCGACAGGTTGGTCGCGGCTGAGATCTTCCTCCTCTTGTCCTTGGTGATGAATTTGTTGGCTGCGTACTCTTTCTCCAGTTCTTTGAGCTGGACTTTAGTGTACGGTATCCGCTTCTTCCTGCCGCGGCGGAAAGGTGAGCCGTCGTGCTGGTGTGCCACCACATCTGTTTAAACAAAAAGGGGGACAGAGAGAAGAGGCTGTACACACCGAGACAAACCTAATGGTTTCTATCAACACACACACACACACACAAACACACGTGTGCTGTGGTGCATTTAATGCCTGCTGCCTAAACTAGGAGGACAGCGACTTTATGCTTGGAGCTGATTGGATATCCATCCTGCGACACAGACGGACAACATGGTGGATGTCTGCAAGCTGCATGAACTGGAAGTTCAATCTGACCCGCACCTCCTGTCCTCAGATTAGTCGTCATATTTGTGCATGCACATAAATCTGCAAACCTTGTTTTCTTATTTATTGTTTTTAGTGTTTTATTATTATTATTATTATTTCATTGCAAAAATTCTAATTATTTGCAGAGAGCTGTCTGCTCTCAAATGAGCACATGGGACTTCTTTTAAAATCAAAACCAGTTCAGAGCCCACATCCTTGAGCTAGTAGTTATGATTTATCATAATTCTGTTAGGAGCATTAGTCACCAGATAATTAATCATCAACAGATCAGGGAGCACATGAGCTTTTGATTAAATACTAAAAGTCTAAATATCAACATTGTCCTCTACAGTTCATTCAGTTATAATCCAGACTGCTTGCTTTTATTTTACGCACCAGTTGCAAAAGACGGTCTGAGATCACTTGGGATTGTCGAAGCTGTGATAACATCAGCCACAACTTAAATTCTTTATCTACTGCAGAGAGAAGTCCTCATCTTAATTAGGCAGCTTTACGTCAAACTCATGAATACTGCATTTCATTACCAGAGCATGAATCATGTCATTAAGACAGTTACTCAAAGTCTTTTAATTTCTTCCTGTAACAAATGTCACACACTCCTCAGCAGGCCTGTTGCACATGCAAAGCTTCTTTAAATAAACAGACACACATATTATTTTAAATAAAAAACGGTGTCTTACCAGCCAAAGCTGATTTCCAGAGGTGTCCAGCCTGTCCCTGGTCCTTGGAGCAGTACATCTGTCCCCCCCAGCCGTTGGTCAGAGCCCAGGGCTGGTAGCTGTCCATAGGGAGTAGGGTGTCATGGCGCGGCTCTCCGGTGCCCAATGTTTGGACCACCGACACGTCCAGGTAACTGGCCATGGACTGGTACGGGCTCGGGTAGCCGTGGTAAAAGGCGAACTCTTTAGCTCGGTGGTTCGAGTATTCGTCAGAGTTCACCGTTGTGTCCATGTACTGCGAGCTGAGCGCGGCTCCTGCCGCCTGGGTACACGACTTGAGAGAACCCCGCCCCATCCTGCACGGGTAGTAGCCGTTACCAAAGTAGCTGTACGGTAACGCGGTGGCGGCCGAGGAGCTCTGGTGCGGCACTGCAGCCGCAGGGCACGGTCCGGCCGAGCACTGCTTCCCCGAAGACGCGCCTGACTCGCCGGAGCCTGAAGCGGACACGTCCACTGTGGAGTAACCGGCCGAAGAGTGCACCAGGCCGGACGGGTGGCCGCCCAGTGCAGCGGCGGCCGCCGAGTGCGCCATAATATTGCGGCACTGACTGGCGGCGAAGTTACCGCTGCCCACCAGCCCCTCCATGTTTTTGTTCAGGTCGTCCAGGTTGTTGTCATACACAAACATTACCGTTTCCGCTGGCCAGCGAGGGTTTAGGACCAGGGAGGCTGTCATAGGCGCTCCTTTCCCGGTCTGGCCTCCGTTCGTCGCCGTTTCCTCTCAGACTTTATCCGGTCCCGTGCGCTATGATGCTACATTGGCTGAATGAAACGATCTGATGCGCATTTATTCTCCTCTGACCGCCGGCTCTCCTGCTCACACACAGTTCAGGTAATTCACACGTACCGTCACGCGCACTGTCATAGCACGCGTGCGCTGCGTTGCTGCACCGTTTAGTGACGGCGCTCGCTCGGAGGCAAAGACTCCCGGTAACCGGCCGGAACCCCAGTTACATCCCAGCCGCAGCCTTGACGCAACAAGCCCCCGGGAGCAGGAGAGGAGGGAGGGCGCGTGTCCATTGGATGAGACCGGATAATCACGTGATGGGACAAGAGTGAGGGGGGGGGACTTGTTGGGGATTGTCAGTCAAAAAAATATATTTTTATGAGGCTCGAGCTGTGGCACGAGAAGAGCGTGAGCTCCGTGAAGCGGCTCAGCTCCCTGAATGCGCCGCTTTTCCTCGCGCAGCTGCATTACGTCAAACTCTGTCTGAGCTCCTGCGGCCAGGAAGAGCCACGGTGTCTTTGTGAGTTTAGAAACAAGAAAATAAATCTCTTCAACAGACGTGTTTTTGTGTGTGTTTTGCGTAAATACGCACGGGGAGCGCGCACGTATCCTAACAGCTGAATCTCTGATTAGTTCACATAAATGATGTTTGGTCGGTATTGAATCTCGAGGGGGGAAATATGAAATATGTGAAGTCAGTTAGAATTTTCTGACATTTAAAAAAATGATATTCTGTGTTCATAATGCTATTATAATTCCTCTAAATATGACCTATAATTATCTGATCTCTGGTGTAAAAATACTCACTATTACGCAGAGTTATGGACACATTTAAAGACTTATAACCGGCGCTGCCAAATGCGTGGAAAAAAGTTTATCGCTGTCATAAAAGAATTTTAAAAATCATAACATACCAGGAGTATTTCCATCTTTTCAAAAGAAACATTTGATTATTAAAATAATTGTACCCTCTTGGACGTTTCTCAGACTGGATTTATGTGCGCTGACTGCAGGACGCGTAAAGGGGATTTATGGAAAAGATCTGGAGGTCTTAAGATTTGAGAAATATGGCTTCGGTTCAAAGAGCAGATCAGAAAGGTTTTCACGGCACGTCTGAGCCGCGTTATTTGCCTAATGATTTCACTCGCTGCTTATAGGTTTGAGTTGATGTGAAGTTATTCGTCTGGTGTTGTTTGAATTGACGCTTTTCGGGCGCGAAGAATTTGAAGGTTTTTTTTAGGATGAATGCGCCCTCGTGTATCAACCACAAGGACAAGTGAGTGGACTGATGTTTAAAGCTTCCTCTGGATGTTATTCATTATGAAAATGTTGGGAAATAAAGGCCCAGTGACATGGCAGTGTTTGGCCTGATTGTCATCAGAGGTGATTTGTGAAGAAAACTGGACTCTGTGTAAAACGCCATGTTTTTTTTTTCCACATGACTTCTAATGAAAACTGAATGAAGACATGCAGGTCGTGCATCATTTTACTGTTTAATATTATGCAAATTATTTAAGAAAATTAAATTATTATTATACACAAACTTGGTACCATGGGATCAGGACTCATGTCTCTGGTTGGACCAGCTGGCCGGCCGCTCAACCAGCTTGTGGTGCTGAAGCGGCGGAGGGACTGATGGCTGTCAAAAGTGGAATAAATGATATTACTGTATAATATATATTTGATATTGTGCGACTTCGTTTTAGTTTGGATTGGCTGCACCTCAGGTTACTGCTGTGATCATTTTCTCTCCCCTGTAAAAGACGAAGAAGTTCATTTTGAATCGCAGATTTGATTACGTAAAACACACTATGTGTTCATTTATTTATTTAATCATATATCTATTTTAAATAGATCTAAACAGCAGCGTCGCTTCTCTCCGAGCTCTCTGCGGCAGCAGACGTAAAGCAGGTGTGAAGCGGCTCCAGGTGATGGAGGCGAAGCAGCGGGGAGCAGAGAGGATGAGACCCGGACAGTGATCAGACACGTGAGGCTCTGTGACTTCTACTGCTCGTCAGTCTGGATGATCTGCAAGAGGAGACGGATAAGAAGGATGATACGCGAAGTAAAAGAAAAGTTTTTAACAGCACCTGAAGTTAAAAATAATAATAATAATTAGAATTTAAAACTTTAATCCAGTTTATCCTGAGAGGGAAAGAAGAAAAACCGAGACGTGTTTTTTTTTCTCCAATCGAACGATTGGACGAAAATAAGGATAAAAGGTAAACCTTCAAAATAAATTGAATAAAATAAGAAAAAAAATATATTTTTTATTTTTTTCAGATCAGTTTATTGATGCATCAGAAAGTTCAAGAAAGAGAAAGTCGACCCTAAGTTGTTATTTTATTTTTATTTTTTTATTTTTTGGTTGTTGGTTTTGTTTTTTTTGTCAAACTACTACTGTTCCTAATGTCAAGATAATAAAATAAAATAAAATAAATAAAATAAAATAAAAGAATAAAAAGAAATTGTTAATCACTGCAGTATACTCTCAAGCTCTCACAACTGAAATAAGAATAAAATAAAATAAAATAAAACAGGCCCTTTTGTAAATAAGAAGCTGTTTATGACATAAGCTTTTGACATCAACGGTGTCACTGTGAAGCCATTAGAAGAGTTTCGCGTGTGCATGTCCAGTGAATGAGATAGTATGAAACTCTAATCTCTCTCTCTCTCTCTCTCTCTCTCTCTGTGTGTGTGTGTGTGTGTGTGTGTGTGCGTCAGATCATTTACCAACAATCTCCAACATCAGTTCACTGAACTCTTCCCAAACTGACACCAACTGGCTGCAGCTTTAAACACCGTGGGCCTGCAGACAAACATCCGCACACACAAACCACCCAGACAGGCAGTCTCTCTCCCATAGTGTGGTCTCTGCTGGGCTGAGGAGGAGGAGGAGGGGGAGGAGGGGAGGGAGGTCAGACTGGGCCCCGAGGGTCAAGGTCAAGTTTAACACGGAAAGAGAGGGAGAGGGAGGGGAGGAGGAGGGGTGCAGACAGAAAGACAGACAGATGTAATGAGCTCAAGTTCAAGGCCACCGCACACCTTGAAGCTTCTCCTGTTTGTGTGTGTGTGTGTGTGTGTGTGTGTGTGTGTGTGTGTGTGTGTGTGTGTGTGTGTGTGTGTGTGTGTGTGTGTGTGTGTGTGTGTGTGTGCTACCGTGCAGATGACACGGAAGACGCCATGGCTGTCCCACTGATGAGCACCGGCACGGTCCAATATAACCAGTGAAACCGGTATGAAGACAAACATCCCAACTGGTGTCTCGATGAATCATTAACTCAAGTCGACAGCAGCTGAAGAGACTCATCAGGATCAACTCAATCCAAAAAGACTTCCCTTCAAAATAAGAGCATTGATGACACAAACCTGCCACTGTGATGCCTTCTGATCATTTGATACAGTTTGAAGGATTAAGAGTGGCACTAATTACAGCAGACATGAACAGATCTGTCTGTATGGGCTGGTGATATAATGAGGTTCTGTTCCTCCAGACAAAAAGAAAAGTTTTAAATAACGAGAAAACTTAAAATATTCCATCTATAAAAAACGACCAGGAGAATGAATAAAAAAAAATCTCTCAGTGTTAAACTTCAGTGATGTAACTTGTTTCGGCCAGGTTTGGTGTCAGTTTGATTTTAATGTAGCCTCCTATGTCTGACAGCACCACGCGTTTTATTACGCATTTTACGCATTACGCACTCATCCTGTAAGTCTAATCCTCAAAAATCTGATGGTCAGAATCTGCGCACAGAACTCGCTCCTGCGGACACATTTGATTTTAGTTGTTTAATCTGATTTATAAAGATTTTTTTTTCCAAATTACGTCATGTTTTTATTTCAAATTCCAAACACTTCATTCGTTCCTCGGTGAGGTGAGAACACTTTCAAAACATTTTGAAAATATGCGCGCACAAAAAAATACAACTACAATGCAATGCTGGAAAATGTAATTAATTCATTTAATTTTAAAAAGCTTAATGTTGAAAGACAAAAGCATGGACCGCGAGGATCAGGCGAGAATCCAAAGTCAGTAGGAATGTCAAAAAAACCCAAACGGAGTCCTCTGACTTTGAGCATCTGCTCCTTTATAGAACAGCTGCATGTTAAATCAGTCAATAAATACAAACATGACAGCATTTTGTCCTGTAGTATTTTGTGACATATTTACATGAGTGTCAGTGTGGCAGCATACAGATCGGTTACAGTTCATCAGCACGTTACAGGTGTGGTTAACCCGCAAAATGTGTCGGGAAAAGACGCAAAACGATGCGAGACACTGACAGAAAGACTTTAAATGAACTGGCCAGGTAACAAGACATCTTTCAGCAATCAGTTATTTTTGCTTGAATTTCAGGAATTTAACAAATTGTGATGTCATGTAGGACACGAAAGAGCAGAGGCCTCGCCCTGAGGGAGCATTAGTTCGTCCTCGATCATCTGAGCAGGATCTTCCTCGATGCTTCATCTTCTCCTCATCATCGCTCAAATTATTTTTTTTGCAGCGCTGAACAAGAAACACGTGTTGTCCAGGATCAGCTGAGCGTCAATGCCTTGCTCAAAAAGGGTAAGTCAGGAAGTCATCGTCATTGATAAAAGTGATTTCATGCAAAGGTAAATTGTGAATATATATTATATATATATATATATATTGTGCCACTTCAACAGTCAAATTTTCATAACATTACTATCAGATCCAGGATTAACAACTCCTTAAGTAGCCACAATCTGTGTGTGCCTCTTAAAGATATATTCAGTATTTATCTGTGAGACTGTGAGAGTCACAGTTTCAGGATTTTTAAAAAGTCAGATGCTGCAGTCTGTCAGGAGTGTGCTGTGTGAACTAAAACATGAGCTCAGGTGAAAGGCTGAGGCAGCAGCAGAGCCGTGTGCTCCAGAATGAACTGATCTGATCTGACAAAGTGAAGTGCAGGAAATGAACCTTTTTGTTCTGCCAGTTTGAACAGTTAGTCTGTCTAAATACCTCTTTAGAGACAACACATCCTGCAGTTGCACTGCGTCCTATTCTTTTTGCATCCCGGTGGATTTTTCTCCTGAAAGACATCAGTGCTAAATGTCAGGTCTGGAAAGAAGAATCATTCAGTCACCAGTAGAGTTGCTGCTGGAAGCTGTCTATCTATATAAAACATATAAATTAACTTTAAGATTGTGAGATGTGGCCAGTGGCTGTTTCTTTATAAAATCTTTGAGAGCATCTTGTATCCTCAGTGTGAACATTTCCTTTTGAAACTGAATATTTAGGCTGGACATGAATGCGTTGTTTTAAAGAAAATACTGAAATTAATTAAAAGTAACGCCAGTTCTAAAAATATAGGCTTTTTAAACATTATCCTCACCATAACATTATACAGGACATTTACCAAACAAAGCTGAGTTCTGGTTTCCTTTAACAACTGACAGGAGTGCTAATTCATATAAAAGTCAAGTTAAATGAAAGATTCTTTGTTTTAGTCATTTATTGTCAAATAGTCATTCATTATGACGTGTAAAGGTGATATGTTTTTCAATTTCCCAACTTTTAGCTTCTATGTTCATACCATGTCTCTGAACAGCTTCATAGGGTGCAGCAGATGTACGGCGTAGAAACAGATTTTTCAGATGGCTGAGGTCAAAGTTAGAGGCAGAGTTTCTTTCACAAATACAAAATCAAAATGGTCAGCATGATTCAGTGACTATATATTTAGACTCTATTTGCATGCCAATCAGACTAAACTGCGGCTAAAGTGACCTTCAACCCTCATAATATGATAATACCTGAAATATTCTACATGTGAAATAGCTTGTTTACACACATGTATCCCCAAACATATTTAAACTAAATTAAATATTGACTCAAAGCCAAAAAATTACATAGCTTTTTCTGCTTCTTTTAATGGCAAACACAGTTTTCTTTGGCATGTTATTATAGTTTTTTTTCTGTCATGTGATAAGGACTAAACCATGATCTGATCTCCATGACGACTCAGATGAACCATGACATGCAGGTGAGAGCCGCATAAAAGTCTATTAAGTGGACCTTGACTTAAGATTTTGTTTGTGTTTTCAAGGTCAAGACTGAATTTAAATAATGAAACTTTTATAAAAGTTTGGTACTTTGCTTTATAACATTTAACACAGGATTACATAAGAAAATAAAAATATAATAAAAATATGATTTGATATAATATTTAACATGTGGAGGTTTAACGTGTGTGTGTGGTTTCACTTCACTGCTCTCCAGAGTGTATTTAGTCGCAGGAATTTTTCAGCTTAATTGTCTAATTTTCATGTGTGAGTTCAACTATAATATTTGAACCTTCGTTAGCTCAGCTTTCAGAGATCTTTGGGTTAAAAAAAAGGCCACCATGTAAACCTGTGCTGTTGTGCCTTCAGCCATTGTGCAGCATGGCAGTCGCTCCGCCTCCATGCAGCACACAGCAGCCTGCCAGCCTCTCATTCAGCTCCATACTTCATTATTACTGCGGCTCATTAAACTGCCTGCAGCCGTACCTGACGCCTGTCTCAAACCAGGTCATGAAACTGAAGAAATTGAAGCTCGGCCTGTTTGTTTCTGTAGACTGGTCTCCTTGATGTTCACCAGCAGAGACAAGGGCAGCGGTGACGACAGGGAGACTGTTCTGTGGGTTAATAAACAGCCTGCTGCTTCCATACTGGCATCACTGCCTTCCACGTCTCACTTGTTTAGAGGGCAAAGATCTCAAAGAATTTGGCACTCAAGAGTTTCCATCTACAAGACACGGCTTCAGGATCAGGTAATGACTCTGGATTTTGCACGTTAGTGGTGCATATTCTAAAAGTTAGAGAACAAATCTACACATAGTGAAGCTGGAGCATGTGGGAACAGGATCCATGGCTGCTCTGCTGCAGTTGCCCCTCAGGATGGTGTTCATTTAATCTTCATTTAAAGTCAGTGAGGGTCGAGAGTACAGAATGAATACTCTCAAAAACAATGAACAAACAAGAAGACAACAACACAACACAGTTACATTCAAGAGCAGAGTAGTTTGCAATTATAGTTTTCAACTGACTTTAAGTTTAATGTGACCTTAAAATGTAAAGCTCCGGTTTAATCACACAGTATCAAAAATCATGTTCATGTGCACTGTGCAGCATTTGTAACTGAGCAGAACTGACTCTGTGGACAGTCACACATGCTGCAGTGGAGGTTAACCTGAGACCAGTTCACACACACATACACACACACTGCTCTACTGTAAATCTACATCATGTCTGCATGTTGTGTGTTTGACAGTGGTGTAAGATGAAGGCATTGCTGGACAGTACAGCCTCTTTGAAGGACACGTGTGACCCTGTCTGTAGACAGTTGCTGTCCCTGCCTATGATCACATGCTGCTGCTGACCTACAGTATATCTAAACACTGAAAAGTTAGCTGCTGTTTTGGGATCTACGCTCTCTGTGGAGCGCAGAGACAGAACCCTGCAGGTTGAACAGCCTGAATCAGCAGCCAGGGATCCAGACATATGACAATTCATCATTTAGGTCTGATAGATTTTAACCATCGATAGAGTTCTACAGCGTGTAACTCAAGATGATCTGATCATATGAATATTGTCTAAATCAATACCTCTGTGCAGACTGTAATCATAAACTAAGAAAATGTGTAATCAAAGTAATTCTTTTCCACATGTTTTGCCCTAAACCGTATATGCCACGATTCACTTTAACCAAATCACCAAACTTCTAACGCAAATACAGACAATGATTTTTTTTAGATATTTTTCAAGTGCAGATTTTAGCCGGCGTTCATTGTGTTGTGTCCTTGAACTTGACCTTGTTGAGCATTTAACAAGAGGAGAGCAGCTGTGTGTGTGCGTGTGTGTGTGTGTGTGTGTGTGTGTGTGTGTGTGTGTGTGTGTGTGTGTGTGTGTGTGTGTGTGTGTGTGTGTGTGTGCTACTATCACTAACTACTCCCATTAACTCAAATCATCTGCTCTGGTGTTTTTTTGACCAAAAACAGATAATTAATTAATTCACTCATCATCTCCTTGATGTACAAGTGACTGATCTTTGTCTGTTTGTCTGATACAAACAGACAAACAGACAAACAGATGTGTTCCTGCAGCAGTGAGCCAGAGAGGAATACTGATGTGTGTTTTGCAACCAAATATGAAGGTGATGATTACAAAAAGAGAGCTGAAGTGATCCAGCAGTCATCTGAAACGGTTTGTTAATTATTTAGAAAATCAATCTGCAACTATTTTGACAGCTGATCAATCACTTGAGTCATGTCTTTTTTTAATGTCAGACCGTCTCTGGCGATATTAGACTTCTTAGACCTCTAGATATCTTTGAAATATATTTGAATACATTTAAAAATACATTTTGATAGAATAATATATCATTTAAATAAACAAAACTTACTTGAGAAAATCATCAGCAGATCAGTCAATAATTACTTAAATACTGACAGATGTGATAATAAATATTGTGAAACTATATGAAATGTGTTGAGAAATACTGACTTCAAGTTTTGCAGAGACGATCCAGTGCATGCAACACTGACATATTTCTGTTAATAGAGCAGTCACTGCTGCTCTGTCTGCTGCTTCACCTCCAGAATAAAATGACAGCTCAGCATTGTCGGCTGATCGATTATCAGAGTGATCAGAAAACGTCCCTTCGTGCAGGGATCAAACGCCTCAAAATCGTCAGGGTGGAAATGACGCAGATCCTGAGGCCTACAGCACGAGATAACATGCATTTCCATTCTGCCAAGGAATATGTATTTATTCCATCTTAATCATTAAATAATCATTTTGAAGAAGGACCTTTAGATAATTATGTGAAACCGGTTAATACGCGTCAGTCAAAAGATATTGCAAATAGAATATGTGTTACAGATAATTCAGATTAGATTAGATTAGATTATTATAGATTAATTATATCATAGAGTAATTTATCACATGGATGAAGATAACAGCTGGAGTAATATAACCACATAATGTAAAAAATGCCTGTGTCTTTATTTGAATGTGTCAGGTCAATGTGCGCCTTCATGGATCCACAAGGATCCACGTCCGGACGGAAACCAGATTTCATATTCATTTATCTCATTTAGAAACCAGTTTGCGGTTTAAACCCGGAAAACCCGCATATTATAGTAAGTTTTCGATAGAAATGTAATGTAATGTAAAATGTAATTGAGATAGTGGTAATATTGTTGTCATATGCTGTGCGGTTTGTCCACGCGGTGACGTATGGGTTGGTAATAGACAGCAGCTCCAGCAGCATGATAATCTACTTTATCTATACATCCAAACCTTAATTTCATATTTTACTATTTTATTTTTTAACGTCATAACGTATCAAGAGCTGATTCACGTGACCCTGAGTCATTTTTGTCTAATCCAAGTGAGACGAATTACGATCAAAAATTGACTTTACGGGGCGCACCGGCAGCTCACCTGAAAGGGCGTGCTCCCCATGTATCAGGGCTGGAGTCCTTAACGCAGCGACCCGGGGTAGAGTCATGGCATCCGCTCTATCTGTCTTTCTATCTTTTCAGCTGTCATTGTCTAATATAGCAAAAAATGCTCCCAAAAAAGGTGTCTATGTGTGTTTTCTTCCCAGAGTGCAACATGATCACGTGATTCATTCATCCCTATAAATGTGTAAAAACTTGTGAAAGCGAAGTTGTGTTTGTCTCGTTTCAAAGATCGCATGGTTTCATTATGATGTTTCTGACACTCCAGTGATTGAATCAGATTACATTAGAAAAAAAAATGTATGGAGCGTTTTTAGGCAGTATTATCTAGAATCATACAAACACAACCACATACTGATATGATCCATGTTCTTTCCATCACACATATTCAGCTCACACAGATATGTAACACTTTCTAAAATGTGGTTTCCTATTTTACAGTTTAGTATTTTATGATTCAAATTATATTATATATATATTATATATTATTATATTAGCAGGCAGGATGTTGATGATGCCTGTGGTGGCAGGTCTCCCTGTGTGTGATGTTCTGTTCCCTCTTCGGCCAACAGGAGGGAGCCTTGTACCTCAGTCTGCAGCTCAGGTGATCCTCCTGGCTCACATAAAAGGCGCTTATCAGAGCTCTAACAGAGAGATCAGACTTTTCTCTACATGACATGAGAATACAAATATTTATAAAGATCACCAGTTCCTAAAAAGAAGGCAGTGATTTTATTGTTGGCTCCAGTTTTGTGAATGTGTTTCTGACCCCTGTGGATCCCAGGACGGACAGAAATAACAGCTACAATATGGAGAAGCAGGGTGACAATATTTTGGGCTTTACTTTATCTTCGATATTTTGATATTCTATATATCTGGACTAGTGTATTATGTGTAAGTCGACAGAATAAAACCAAACCAAACTTCCAGGTGATGCCAGAACCTCCTCCACTATACCACACGAAGACCCGGAGAGAGGACAGACTATACACGCACAAAACGGGCTAAAACACAAAGTTACTGTTCACACAGAGGAAGCTCAGTGTCCTGGAGGACAAAAGATCCAGATCCAAAACATCTGGAATGAGACAGCCGGGGAAAAGAGAGAGAAAGAGAGGGTGGTCCCTGGATGGCCGACGGTCCAGCAAAGAGATGCCTGAGGAGAAACTAGTGAGAGAGATGGGAACACAGCTTGGACGCTCATGTGTCCAAGCTGTGGGAAACAACAAAATTCAGTTGTGTTGGTTTCCCTGAAAAATCTGGTATCAGTTTTGGCGCCATTTCAAATTTACTTCTTCTAGTTTACGTTCCATCAATAATAATCACTTGTTTACCCCATTCAGCCTAAGACTCCTCCTTTTCCTTGTGGAAAAGAAAGACGCTTTTACAACCTTTGTTACAATAGCGACCGGTCTAACTTTGTATCTCTGTCGGCCAAACATCAGCTGCCACTCTCTTACTTCATCCGTTACTTTCAGATATGACATTATGTATCCAATGGGAAGCACTAGAGAGAACTATTCAGGCCAATTGAGAAATCATGAATCTCTCAGATTCATCTTTGCCTTATGTCCTTTAACAATAAATATGCTGTCAAAGCTATAGCTGCATGTGTTGAGTTTTCAGACAGCAAGGCAATCACAATGGTAAGCTCTGCTACCTCATGTGTGAGACTGATTCTCATACACTTCAAGGTCTTTCATAGGATTCACTGTTCCAAAGGCAAATTAGCACAAATATACCCGAATGTGAATAGCAGATGTGACCGGTGTAGCCACGACGCATGCCATATGTTTTATTTTTGTCCCAAATGAGAAACATTTTTAACACTTTATTTGACTTTTCGAAAAATAGACCTGCAGCCATGTCCCTTTATTAAATCTTCGGGGTCCATGTAGACATGCCAACCGTGCCCAACAAACAAGCAGATGTTCCTGCATCGTGTTCCCTCCTGGCACAAAGGAGGATTTCGCAAAAATCATCTAGACCTTTCTTTCTGCATCTTCGTGGTTGAAAGAACATCGTGTCTCCACATGTCAGGTGGCAACCCCTAAAGCAACATCGAGCAACTTTCTAGCATAAAGTAACAGATTTTAAATCGTTTTGATGCTACACAGACTGGTAACAGGTGTCTCTGACATTCCTATTCTGTACTCTGTACACCTGTTTGTGCACTATTGTGCCCCGGGAACAATCACACACCAACTATGTCACTTATTTTGGTGAAACTGGATCATATTTTAGTGAGAAAATGATTTATTTTCCCTCTGATGTCCTCTGTCTGTTCCACATCAACTCTAATTTACAGAGTTTCCTGAAGGACAGTAAAGTTAACTATTACAAACTGTAGCTGCTGTTAGCTAATGTTAGCTCAGTGGGGTTAATGTTTGTACCACAGGCATTTTGGACCACCTTGAACAAGAAGCCAGAACCTGGAGTTGGGCAAGCAGGCAATGTAGCCGGGCTCAGCAGCCTCTATCGACATAATGGCAGAAGGAGAAGGAGAGACCAAAGAAAACGTTTACGGAGGAAGTTAAGAAGAGAAAAAAAGAGTCCAACAGCAAGAGTGGGCTTCTTGCTGTTGGCTTAGTAAGTAATATTAGCTGTCTGCTATGTCATGTGTTGTTGCACTTGCTGGATGGCTGTTACTTAGTTGTGAATTCGCTAGTTTTAATAATAAATTACGAAAATGACAAAAATTGCTGAGGTGCCTTTTAGCAAGGCAAGAACCCCTAACTGCTCCCAGAATGCTGCTACATGACTGCCCATCTCTCCAGATTTGCATGTCTATAGGCCCTTTGTGTGTGTGTGTGTGTGTGTGTGTACCATGATTGGAAATTGGTAAGCTGCGGAACACGTTTTATTTTTTTTTCACTATGGTATTGTGTGCCTACATGTGTAAAATGAAGAAAAAAATTCCTGATTGATGGATCAATAAAGTTAATCTTCTTCTCAATGCATATGTACAGCTGCTTGTTTTTGTGTCCACTCTATAAAATGTAAATAAAAACAGAATGCATCAAATTTAGAACAAGTCTATATTTACAAGAAAATATAAAATGTAGTGTGTCAGTTTGAACATTAAATATTTTGTCTTTGTACTGTATTCAAATGAATATAGGTCAAACTGGCATTGTGAGTGTGTGTGTTTTTTTGTTGTTGTTTTTTTTAATGTATTATCCAGAACCTCAACTTTTTTAGAATCGAGAAGGTAAAAATGTTTTGATTGATCTATTGATCTGATCAATTACAATTATGATGTTAATACAAAGTGTTTATTTATTTTTAATAATTTATTTCATACATTATTTTTACCTCTCATCTATAATTCTGTATTTGTTCTATCTAAAGATAGTCAATTTTATCAATGGCAATTTGATCTCATATATGCCTTGTAAACTACCCTTTGTTTAGTTTGGTGTATTAGTATTGTTACTGATATTTATTACTTTTAAAATTTTTGTGTTTATATAATTTTGTTAAAAATCAATAAAAATGTATAGGGGGATAAAAGGTACGAGGACCTAATGTTGTTTAAAAATAATAATAATTAAAAAGCAACCAACAGAACGTTAGGCCAAAACTATGAGTTTTAAGTTTAGATTAAAAAAGGCCTCAATGGAGTCTGTCTGATGTCAGCAGGGAGGTTCCTTCAGAGGAAAAGAGGGCACAACAGGAATAAGGCCCTGCAGCCAGCTGACTCTATTTAACTTTGGACACAGTCCAGTACTCTCAGAACAGGATCACTAAAGAATCACCAAAAATGTGAGCATTCAGGCCAGTTTGCAATGTTTGAACTGACTTTTACTATCTGTCAAAAAAAATTGCAATAAAATGTATCAGCCATGTTGGTCATTTGCCTAAAGCTTTCTAACTGCAAATGAACATGTTATATGCAAGAGCCAGGAATCAGAATCAGAATCAGCTTTATTGGCCAATATGTGTTCAAGCGAACAAGAAAACTGGCTCCTGTTTCCAGTAGCTCTCAGTGTATTTACTGTGCATGCAGTTCCAACAAGAAGACACACACATACACACATAAAGCTAGAACAAGGACAACAAAGCTCAAAAGAAGACAAGTAAACATGATGTACCCTTACCCATGTTTCTGTTCCCCTCAGAAGGGTCCTGTCTTTAGGGTGTACCAGCAGAGATCTTAAGGTGTTGAATGTGGAAAGTGCTGACTTCAAGCGACTTGAAGACTCTGGCAAGATGTTTTGACAGTCCAGCCACACGAGGGGAGCAGCTGAGCCAGCTCCATTCACTTATAAAAACCATGAGATGTGGTGTAGAGCTCTTTTAAAGCTAGTTAATGGAGCTTGAGTTGATTTTCACACATTCAAGGGTAAGAATGAATCTGTTCAGTACCTGAATGGACAAACCCAGGAAAGGACCATTCTCTAGGAATGATGTCTGTCCACCACTTTGGTCCAGACGGAAATATCTCAACAACTACTGGGTGGATTGGCACTAGGTTATGTACAGACATTAATAGCTCCTATACAATGTATTCTAATGACTTTGGTGGTCCTCAGACTTTTCCTCCAGCAGTGCCATCATGTTATGTTCGTGTGAAATCATCGTAGTCGAACTCGAGTCACCACAAAAGATCAGGTCGAAAGATCAACTAGAAAATAAACTAAACTAAAGACCTAAACAGAACAAACAACAGCCACAGTGATGATAATATAAGTATTTCCAACATGCTGTAAATGCTGCTACGTGATAGTCTCACATTTTTGGGAGATAATGAGTTCTGTTGTCCCTGCTGTTGTTCATAGCAGCAGCTGCTTTCACTGACTCTTAACACAAAGCCCAGAGATTTATTGAGCAAACAGTACATCACATCTGGGCAACACTATAATCTGCAGCAGTCAGCTGAAACATGAAAAATGAACAGCTGCGCATCTTAACTGATGCGTGCAATGAGAAGCACACAGTGTTAAGTGAGAAGGGGCTGCTCTCCTCACTTCAGTGTGAAGATTGTTCTCTCCGAGACAACTTGAGAGAGGTCATGAGTTACATTGTTGTATTGATATTCAGCCAGTGTTACTGCACTGACATGTGACTCGACTGATGTCATTAGCACGAGAGGGATCGTCTTATCTTTTCGTCTGTAAACACTGGAGTGGATCAGTCAGGATGAGATTAATCACAGTAATCTCTGTCATAACATGTCCTTAATGAATTATATTTCCATGACAGCTTCAGCCGCAAACACATCAGGTATTAATGCTAATGCAAGCAGCCTATTAACAAAACAATCCATTTGGCATTACTACCACCATTCTTTCAACTACGGAGGCAGCTAAATATGAAAACACATTTTTTTCTCTCAATGTGAGACTTCCATCCACACTGAGAAGTCGTTCAGACTAAAATTGGCCTTCTAGTTCCACATGTATGAAAACAAAGCATTACACAGCATTTTTTAATATTACAGGAACTGTGATGCTCTAGAATGGTCCATTTCTCATGGTGATGATCACAAAGTTAACAGTAGAATTGGATTGGACTTGGTTGTAAGGCAGGAAAAAAAGCAATCCTACCTGGTAACAAACATTTTGATTGACCGCAAAATGGTAAATTAAGGCTTCACAGCCCTACAACCAAGTCCAGTTGCCCCAGATTGAACACTCCCTGACGAAAGATGGACCACACCATCAACGAGATACGTTTAAATGATTTATTGACAAAATGAAGGATTGAGAGTGAAGTGTGACCTCGTATACTTCTTCGGTCTGATGCCGTGGTGTGGAGAAGCTTCGGTAGGGCATCCGCCATAGCACCCGGGCATGACAGACCCCCCTCAGAATCCTATGGAGAGTAGGAAAGAGAGGGGAAATAGGTGAGAGAAATGGGGTGGGCGGGATGGGTGCGTGGAATACGTGAGCGAAGGGAACCAGAGGGTTAGGAGGGTATTTATACATGCATAGACTGTCTTTGATCTGAGTTTCATCAGCCCGATGTTGGATGGACTCACTGACTTGTCATCACAAGGTAGCTGTGCCCTACAGCATACCCAACTTTATCGTTCATTTTCCTATAAATGAGACCATCATTTCTAAAATTGTTGTTGTTGTGTATCAAACTGTTCACTGAGGTAATAAATCAAGTGAGAGGTAGACTAATTTCTCCATTAATCTCAATACAATTACACATTTTTTGCAGCCAATGGCACTGCCCTCTGCTGGCCATTAGAGAGAATGCAGGGTAGTTATGGACTTATTGATTCAAGCTCCCAAGTTACAGTAATGCAAGATTTTCCTCATTATAATTTAACCAGAAACTAGATGGATGTTCACCAGTCAGTCTCTAACTGTGTCTGCCGTTTGGTATTAAGCAGTGTTGAGCAGTGTACGAAGGGCTCTTAGCTTTGTCAGTCAGTTGAAATAAACTGAACTGAAATATGAACTGAAAGACACCAAACCAATATGGGTTCATCACCTTTCACATTACACATGATGAATTTTTAGCATATAAAATACCTACTGTAGTCGCTTTAACTATTCAGAGTTGCATAATGGTAAAATATAAATGGCTGCATGGTGTGTAGGTAATTAATAAGCCTTCAAACGTATCCTTAGTTTTACAGAATGTTCTGCCACAAACCCCGGACTCACATACTCTGTGCTCTAACTTTTGTGGCAATGGGTTGGTGTGTTGCTACATGATAGGTTAAGAACATTAAATACAAACAAGTTATCAGTAATGTGGGAAAGGCAGAAAAAGCAGGTTGATACAATGTGGGCACTCTTACAACACCAAAGGCAAAACTGCAACTGCAAAACAATGAATAAAATCTGCTCACTTAGTATGTTTTGTCACAGTAAGTATGCAGGACAGACTCAGTACAAGGATGGTAAAATACCAGAGCGTGGCGATAAAGCAGATTCAATAGCCATATGTTTTACAGATATAACAATGTACTTTGATCATTTGATCAAAACTGCTAATCCTTTGGGATAACAGGGTTTGGCAGAGTGAGACAGCAAACAATGGAAAGCATGACATGTCAAAAATGTCCTGGTGCTGAGGCTGGAATCAAAACCAAGAAGAAAATCTCATCAGTATGCACAGTCACAAATGAAGCTATTTATTCATTTAAGAAAAATATGTGCACAATAGGTGTCTCTATGGGAAGTTATTCCTTCTTCTGCATGGCATGTGTTTCTCATAAGACCCCCATCACTCTGCAGCACACAGTGATCTGCTCTTCTGAGGCACATGTGCAACAAAGTACTTGCCACTGTAGTCAGTTAGTAAGTCAGATTTATTATTACAGACCATTCGAACTTGTATCGATTTTGGGGAGAGGTGTTAGCTTAAGGCTGCTGAAATGACAAAAAAAACAGCTGGTGGGAATCTGATCCAGATGTAGTCTGGATCATCAAAGTCAATGTTGTCCTTAACTGCCCCAAGCAAGGCAACTTTCCACCTACTATTTTAAACACTGTTAGAACATTTCGCCTGTGAGGGCAACAAACACACTCCATAAGTAATCTGGCAGAGCCACGCTAGAGCATCATAAAAGTCTCCTTATAAAGCTTAATATGATAAATATTTGTGTGCAGATGCCAAGACTGCCCACATAAGGAAGACTACAGTACTTGTGATTTGTCAAAATGCCCTAAAACCTCCTATGTTTATATGTACCTAACCAAGATTTTGCATCTGTCAGAAGCAACGGTGTAGGTAGCTTGTTAGTAGCTGTAGCTGGTAGCTGTTACGAGGGGTGTCTGGTTGTATTGTTGGATCCAGTGGTGTACTGGTGCCTGAAGAAGTGGGTATACTCTTAACTTATGCCCCTGTTTTTCCTTAAAGCGGCCTGTCCAGTAAAAAACAAATGCTCTGTGTTATGAACAGTGACATGTAAGACTACTCTTGCATGTTTAGCTCCCACAAAAAATGGCCAGTAGTATTTGCACATTGCTATTTCTGCCGCATAAATCATAAGGAAATTAATATCAGCCACAGAGGAGGTGCAGATTTTACAATAAATACTGACCCACAAACAGTGAGAAAACTACAGTAAGTGCAGTAAGTGAAGTATTACTTATTCCTTTCTCCATCCATTCATGAAAACTGGACAATTGTGTCATCTGCATTACTGGTTGGGTCAATAAAGCATGTGACTTTGACATGGGAGACCGCCGTGTGCCTCCCATTTCCCACCAGTGGTCACTT
The DNA here is from genome assembly GCF_000972845.2 of Larimichthys crocea. Lineage (NCBI taxonomy): Eukaryota > Metazoa > Chordata > Actinopteri > Sciaenidae > Larimichthys > Larimichthys crocea. The sequence continues at coordinate 4,602,062 of NC_040022.1, forward strand.
TCTATGTGCATGAGCCTAGATCAGGAACAGTCATATTGATGTGTCAATATGTGTTAATGTTGTTTTGACAAAAGTACAAGTAAAAGTGTGTTTCAGTTTGCAAAGCAAACAGATATTGCAGGTTATTTAGCTTTAGCACAAAAGGCTTCAACATATGTCAGGCCTCTGTTAGGAGACTCAGGTTTCCTTAATGGAAAAGAGATGATATCTTAGCCCTCACCCTTTTATGTAATGGGAAATAAGGTTATGAAGGTTAGAATGGTGGACTGGTGTGAAGCAATGCCAACATTTTTGACCACATCCAACATGTTTGCCTAACCTTAGAAAAGAGGGAGTTAGTTAGTTAGTTCTTGGAACTAAATTGCAGCGCTAGGAGGTGATCCTAAATCTGTGCTCCGTGTACTCTCCAGGAACTGGGAATGCAAGTTGTAGGTAGGACCATGAGCTGGGTGTTGGTAGTTATCCTTGGCTGCCTGTTAACATGGGCCCTTTACAACGTCAACCCACTTCTTCTTCATCTCTTTGTTTTTGGGAAATTTAAATTAAGTGACCAAGCTGTTTTACTAATTCTGGCATCCAGGGAAGACACATTTAAGGGACACTAAAGGCATGGTTTAAGGCATAGCTAGTTAGCAAAGGTTGTACGAACTAAAAGTGTAATAACTCAGGAGCAAGCAAGAGAACAATAGATGCTAATGTGTTGAAAGTTCTTAGTTATGCTAAGAATGACTTCAGAGCCATAAATTATTATCAAGACTCGCCCCAAAAATCCTGAACACAAAACTGGTTAAAAAAAATCTCTGAATTCCCTTTACACAGACTTTAACCAGAGGTAACCTTACTTGTAATGCGCAGATATTGTTGAAAGAAATAATTTTAAAAACTTGATTTCTGATAATAATCAGGGCTTTTTTCAAATTCATCTAATATCAGCCTTCTGTATGGTCAATCAATCCACCTTAACATGTCAGCGCAGAAACAGACTGAATTGTGCCTTGACAGGCGATGGAAACAATTGCTTTTCCCTGGGTTTTACAGAACCACATTGACCACTGAACTATTTCAAGACTTAAGGACATCATGGATGTTTCAACCATTATTCTTGTCAGCATGTAGACTGTAGCTGGAATCCAAAACCATGAATGAAAAGCTTAACAACGTCAAAACACTGTATTGAATTATGAGCAGACAGTTCAACTCTGATGTATGGACAAGATGTGAACACACTGTATACAGTTGGGTCAACTGGCTTGTCTCCAAGTATTTGAGACAAACCTTAGAACAGAACCGCTATCCATCATCTTGATAAATTAGGGAAAGCAACAAAGCTTAAAATCATTAGTGCCACTGTAGTATGCCAATCATGAGTTCCACGTACTGAGGCACTGGGCCAACACAACAATGAAAATTCTTCAGAACTTTAGAATTTTAGATGAAGACATTAGCATATGTTGCACAAACCCTGCTACGATGGTTCATTTTTAACACATTCAGGATGTGGGTGTACTTGGGGACAACAGACATATTGTAAGTCCTCAAAACATTATAGCAACATGTGCAGCCTAGTTACATATGTGTAGCACATGTTGCATAGACAAGCAATGCAACATGTGCATTCTTCCTCAAATATGGACATGGTGAAGAAGACAGATTGTGAGTGTTTGATCACTCACAGAACAGGACACTTTGTCGCTCTGAATGACAGCCTCCCAACCTTTATTCCTGTGACCTCAAACTGAGGTCAGAGCGTTTATCTAACAACCAAAATTCAAAACACCCCAAACTTATTTTGACATTGCTCCAGTGTCTACCATGGAGGCAGAGAAAAACAACTTTTGGGTTTATCAAAAGGACAGAAAGCAAGCTACTGGACTTTGAAGACCCAGTAGATCAGGAGTTTGAACCCTGATCCTGTGACTTCCTGCTGAAGTGTCCTTGAACAAGACACTGAGCCCCTCACCTGCTCTGTGCTTTAAACCAGAAATAATACAGCATGTAGCCCACAGAGGACAACTGACACCAAGCATGTTCCAAAACATCCTATCAGCTGGCAAATTATGACTGCACATATGTCCTCTTACATTTGGAACCTATTAAAATTCAGCTTTCCTTTAACATCCTCTCACAGTAAGTAGCTTTAAGGTTGTTTAAATCATCCTATTCCACACTGTCTGACAGTAATAGAATATAATCTGTATCAGCTTGTTTCATGTTTTCACTGGCGCTATATGACATGCAAGAAATATTCAAACTCAAGACTCTGTAATGCTTTATAGATGAAGCACATATCCTCAAAATTCAGAGTGATTTTGGCATTTTTGGAAGCGTTAGTATCTCTATTAGAATTTCAAATAAAGCTTTGTATATTTGAGATCAGTTTGGCTGCATGCACAGCATGAGTTTATCCCACCGGGAGGTTTAAAGAAAAATGAGACTGTCCTCCCAAAAACAAAACTCTTTCGAGCGGTGCAAATTTTGAGAAAGTAGTATGATGTTACAGATCCACAAAGTTCAACAAAACATTGGACTTTAACTCAGGGAAAGTGCTGTTATCATCGTGTCACTATATCATACCTACTGGATACTTTGGTGAGATCAGCCAACTGACCACAATATCTTTTATTACCAAAATAAAAAATGAGCTTGCTGAAGTTTATATATTTTCTTTCATATTTGAGACAATAATATTAAACAGACACTTGGCTGTCTTTGTAAATGCAGATCAGTTTACTTGTTTGAGCTTTGAGACTTCAAATTCCTAACACAAAGCATAGATTTACTTGTGGAATTAAAAAATGTGGGTACTGTCTTCTAAAAGTTTCAACATCCAACACATCCAGGAACACCTTTGCACATGGCATGTGCTAAAAAATATCTTTGCCCCTGCTGTCATTTTTAGCCATACTTGACTAAAATATCTCCACAACTATTTGAGGGTTTACTGAGAAATTGAGCACACATGTTCAGGATCCCCAGAGGATCAATACTTTGATCCTGAGTTTTTATGCAGTACCATCATCTTTTCAAAATTTGAATGCATCTAATATTTATATGTCCAAACACCTGCAAAACTACATTCCCATAAGCCTCAGCTGTTCTTTGTGTTTAGAACTAATGATAGCATACTAACACACTAAACCAGCATGTTAAATATCAACATGCTACTATAATTATTGTAAGCATGTTAGAATGCTAACAGAACGAGCATGGCTGACCTTACTCTTGTTAATCCATCTCTTGTTCCGGCTTTATTAGTCAACATTTCTCCAATCAAATCCCAAATATTAAAATTTTGTTTACTTTTCTTCATTCCTTTTTAAGTATTGCTTGTAACTTCATCTTGAACTGCTGACATGTTTGATGTTTCAGTAAATATCACATTACTTCTGTTTGTGCTCTCAGAGACTTCAGCTGTAAAACCTGGTTAAACAGATTTTCATAATGTTCTATATCTGGGACTGGTGTTGACAGGACTTTTTACACAGCTACTACTTCTGCCAAACAACAGATAGTCAGATTTCCTTATTGGTGTAATATACGTGTTTCTGCTCATTTCATATTTATATTTTCATATTTATTTTGTCACATTTAAATCTGCTGCCAGTTTGTGACAAAGGGAAGGATTAGCACTTTAATAAAAGAATATGTTTGCTCAATGATACAAAACTAATTTTATATATTTGACCGGAAAAATATGAAGATTCTTATTTTTTCACTTCAGCTGGGTAAGACTCCGAACAGTGAGGGAGTAATGTCAACACAACACAAAGGTTTGTCAGGAAACGGCACATGAACATAAAACTACAATTGACGCAGAGCAAAGGAGGATGTGTGACTCTCCAGACATGAAAAATATCATTTATGACTCTAATACTCTGCCACAGCTCGCGGATGACTGAAAGCGATTCTTTTATAGCACCTGAGTGTTTTTTTATAATGATAAATTTCCTGCATGTAGCAGTGACTCCACCCTACCTGGCGTCTGTCTGTCTCCGTCCTCCGCCTGTCCTCTTTATCATCATCTGGCCGCTGGATTAACAATCAGCGCAGATTATAGGCATAATAAACTCCAAAACACAGGTTCAAGGGTCAGTTTCTACACTGCAGACAAAGCTATGCACTTATGGGATCGAGTTTTGATTGATACTGCACTGCTATTACGCTATATAAATATATAAAGCCCAATTAATCTGCCCTGTCGAGTCTCATTGTCATAACCGCTTATTATTTAAAGGGCTGATCAAAAGAGCACAGAGAGATTTCTTCAAACCATCAAAAGCAATGCCGCTTGTTTTATTACCAAAGTTTGACTTCAAAATAAAAGACGAAAAAACGAAATAAAAGCAGACTGCGTCGACAAAAAGGACATGTTTTGAGATGTATTACGTGAAAATAAAACTATAATATTATAGAGCAACCATCACTTTGTAACAGAACATGATTTAAAAGGTGGGATTCAAAAGAAGAACTCAGAATGTTGATAAAAAGTAAGAAAAATGTATTTAGAAAAACGGATTTAAGACTAAAACATTAATGATTAAAAAATACATGTCGGCTATAATATCGACATTTATACACATAATATTATCTTAATTAATAATTCCTCTCCACCGAGCTCCACTCGGCCAATTTGGAGCCATTAGGCCTGTAATGATTTACTTCCAAACATCAAACGGCGGAGAACAATGAAGGTCTGGCTTCTGTCTCTGCCTGTGCGTCTTTAATTCTCCATAACAAAAGTACAAAGGCCGAGACGGAGACCAAAGGCTTTATCCCTAAACACCTTTAACACCTCTCCGGGCCGCGGCGCCGCGCCGGGCCGACGCGCACGCCTGTGATATGGGTAGAGGAGGAGAGGAGAGCAGCCCCCGGGGAACGGCAGACAAGTAGTGGAGAAAAAGAGGGAGGAGGAGGAGGAGACAAAAACACCTCATCTCTCAAGTGTGTGTGTGTGTGTTTGTGTGTGTGAGTGTGAGTGACAAGGAGAGAAGTTTTTGTCAGACAGCAGCAGCATCTTCATCGCCGGCCTGCGTGGAGCGGAGCAGCCTGCAGAGGAGGGAGATCTGGCCTGCAGAACGATCGAGAAAAAAAGAAACAGAGGAGGGATTTTTGCACACAAACAGCCGGATGCGTAAGTAAATGTGAAAACTGCTTTAGAGCAAACTTTGTTCCTCACTGAGACCCCAAAGAATGACTTATTTCTCTTTCGTCGAGTGTTGCCAAGAGTGAACAATCAGAGACAGAAGTAACAACTGGATACATTTACAAATAATATATTAATCCCTCATTAAAAAGTAAATAAAATAGTCCAAATATAAAATGTCCACATGCTGTGTTTTGTTGCTTTATGGTCCCACAGACCCCACAGCTGTGTGCGTAAATATAGTCATTTGAACTGCGAAAAAGTATTGGAGTGGTAACTCTAAAGTTTAAGACATTTGTTGAAGGTCAGAAAATATGGAAATTACCATAAATCACCGTTAATACAGCAAATAAAGAACTATGTTATGTTTTATATGTTACAGGAGCTACACGAACACATATTACTAATTCCTAAAAGTCACTCACAGGTAAAGAAATGTTCCTCCAGAGTGATGTTACTTAAGTTTGGCTTCAGAGAGGTTCAACTCCCCGTGAGGACTCTTATGAACAAAATGATTTGGTGTTTGGGAGAAGAAGTACTGTATAAAAAGTTCTGTCAACACCAATCACAGATATAGAGCATTATGAAATCTGTTGGATTTAATCAGAAGTGATGAAACATCAAACATGTCATCAGTTCTAAATCAAGTTTATAAGCAACTCTCATAAAACTAGAAAAAATCACGAAGTAGCAAGCTGATAAAACAATGTTACATTTATATTTTTGAGCTGTTAAAAGTTCTCCACGAGCCCATACACATTTATTAAGTAAATAAAGGTTAAATATCTGGGCCTGTAGCCATGTGACCTGACTTTCTGTAATAATATTGCATGTATAATATATTTATAAAAGACATACAGTATGCAGCACTCCTGGGGGACCTCACATTAGGCTTCATGTAAAGTGTCCCACGTGTCTACTGTATGCGTCATTTCAGTGTCAGAGGGCAGACAGACGCCGGCGGTGGGGTCCCCCGCCGTCATGCACGGTCCCGGCGGCGGAGAGGAACGGACGGAGTCGTGCCCGCGCAGCGCCCTGCTCGACCAAAGCCGGCGGCACCGGACGGCGTTCACGCGTGAACAGCTGTCCCGGCTGGAGCAGGAGTACGGCAAGGAGAGCTACGTGTCCAGACCCAGGCGCTGCGAGCTGGCCGCGGCGCTCAACTTACCGGAGACAACGATAAAGGTACTGCGGATAATCAACCATGTCAGGGCTGGTAACATTTTGTAGTAATAATAATAATAATAATAATAATAATAATAATAATAATAATAATAATAACACACTTCATACATAACTGACTATTGAACTGGACCCTTTCTTAGAGAAGAAGAAGCTTTCATGCACTAATAAGAGTACATTTAATAGTCCAGTATTCCTCCCCACAGTGCAGCTTAATCAAGGAACCTCATTGAAATGTAGACACTGTGAAAACTTTGCCTGAAGTCTCAACTGGGGTTGTAATAGTATGAGAGTCACAAGGTATGAAAATGTATATGGCAGGTATTACACAATTATAACTGATATTATTATCAGTTACAGTGAGCCCCAAAGGAATAAAACTGTTTTTTTATTATTATTATTTGGACTAAAGCTTTATTATAATTTAAAAATATTTTGTTCTTATTGTTATTTTTTAATCACATTGATGCAATAGAATTTGACTCCAAGTAAATCTATATGATGAAAGCTGTCAGTTTCCACACCATTTAGCCTACTGCTGTATGGGTACACTGCTGCGAAAATGTTTTTACTTGATCTTTTTTCTTAGTAGAATCATCTCACCACGCAGTTTATCTGTAGCCTAAAATAGAGGAAATGTTTAGTTGTGCTCCTCTTCTCTAATGTGTTCTCTGTTGATGAATTAGTGCATATATATTATAAGAGGTGTGCTCTCAGATACCAGTAAAATCAGTTCTGGTATCATTTCCCACAGTGCCAAATAAGAGTGAAGGCTCACAAGAGCGACATCTGCCCCACCTCTCCTTGCTGCTACCTGTCATGTTAACATAGAAACCAGTGAGCACCTGAAGTGGGTGTAGCTGTGGTGGCAGTGTGCAATGAACAGTTGCTTTATAGATGTTTTGGACAGAGCCAGGCTAGTTTCCCCCCTTTACCCTGTCTTATGCTAAGCTAAGCTAATCGGCTACTGGCTCCAGGTACATATTTACAGTACAGACATGAGTGGTGCCAGTCTTCTGATAACCACCTCTGTGTGATTCAATGTGGTAGTCAGTGAGCTTCAGATGTTTGATTTTTTTACTTTGGACTCAGCTACACTAGCCATTTTCTATATGCTAAGCTAAGCCAATTGGCTTTCATCTCCAGCTCTGTACTTATCACACTGACGTGACTGTGATATTGATCTTCTCATAGGTCTCAGAACAACCTTCTACCTGCTACCTCTTTCTTTGATTTATGGGCTCCATAAAGTTCTAGTCTTACCTCATTGGTGCACAGCATCAGTTTATACACAAAGGCAAAAGTAAAACCAAGCAGTTCAAAACAGGAAGCGAAATATCTGAGACATGTACTCACCTAAACAACAACAGCCCTTTAACATTTCCCATGAATGTGAGCTTTTCATCATCTCCCCTCTTGTCATTTCAATCAGCATGGTAGATTGAGTATGAGTGAGTATTGACAGGTTTAGCAGCGTCTAACATCTGACGTAGAGGCCCACTGGCCCAGTGCAGCGGCTTTAATATGCAGTAAATGCACCCACCTTTCTGCCAACCAGTGGAGGGTCTTTTATGAAAGAGCAGGAATGCGAGGCGAGGCCTTGTAAACGCTTGCCACCTGACGTTTTAGAAGCACAGTCTTCCGGGACATTCTGTGAGCTGGTAAAACAGTTGAGGACTGGACAGACACACAGGCAACTTGAAGATGTTAGTGCTGCAACAGAGTCAAACATGATGGTGTAGTAGAGCAATGCAAACAACTACCTGATCAATGTGTACATCTGCAGATAGACCCCATGGTATATTCATGTTTCCCCCTCTATGTTCATGGGTCATGCAATCTAAAACTATCTGGGTGATGTTATAAAAAAAATTGCTCACATGGTTCAAAGAATTGATATTGACTATTGGTAGGAAACTCAAAGAGTATCTGGTGTTAATGCTTCATGCTTCATCTGTCCATCCAATCTGATACTGTTACACTAGGAAACTTACACTTACACTTACAAATACACTGACACTGTTGGCCCCCTTGAGACAAAACTGAGGCAACCCCAAACACAAAGTTAGCATTTATAGATTATTTATTTTTTGTTTGTTTTAGAGTTCCCATAATTTGGAGTATTTGAAAGATAGAAACAAGAAGTGAAGAATAATGTTGCTCCAGGGACAGTCAATTAGCTTTTGAGCCTTTATTTGTTTACACAATTTGGAACAAGTAAAAATATGCTGAATTAGCCAACAATAGCCCCTGTTTGCAGTGTACCCACAGGGTGTAGAGACAACTATTACTTTGATAAAGAAGAAACTTAAATGTGATATTAAGTATAGTATGAGTGATTTTCTGTAGGTTTTCTAATTGGATTTATGGATGTTTATTGGTGATAGACATCAAAGTAAATGATATTCTGTGTAATTTCCTTGCATCATGTCATAAACAGTATCAATGCTGAAACTACTGACCATAGTCAGTACGTTTACATGCAGCAAAAAATTCCAATTTATGATCGTATCAGACATAGTTTGGACTTTTAAAATGCTTGTAAACACCTTAGCCCGACCTACTTCGGACCTATTTCGGACCATAACGGACATCTCAAAATCGGATAAGAACACCTAGATAATTCGTTCATGGTCAGCATTTTAGCGCCATGTATACTCAGCAATCGGATCTAAATCGGATTTTGGATTCTGCGCACGCTCGAGAATGTCCATTGGGGCTTTCACCCGGAGGTGAAATTAAATAGTATTAAATAGTGGTGTTGTTGCCAGAAAAGATCAATAGACAGGAGGAAAATAATGCACAAAATGTACGCTACTGTAGCATTGTCCATCTCCTTGTACGCCATCTTTATTTCAATGCCGTCAGATAGTTTGTTGTCGTTGATAAGTAGAGGTCAACCAGAAGTGGCTCTTTGTTACGGAGTCAGCCATGCTCCGGCCGTTTATCCCAATCTCTGAACGGCATGTATACTCAACAAGTGATCCGGTCTTATGCATGTCTTTATCTGATACGACCAGAAATTAAAAAAATTTGCTGCATGTAAACGTACTGACTGGTGAGCATGCCATCACCCAAACTACCCAGACTACTCTGCTTTCAACTCTTGTTTGAAACACCCTGTGCTACACCGTTGAACTACTTCCTGTTATACCTCTAATACTGAAGATAAATATAGGTTGTTTTAAGCTGTTTGAACAAAAGCTCTTGCTGTCAGTGTTTATGGAAGCAATCAATCAAATCAAAAGGTCACATCTTAATGAACACAAGTGCTGGGTACCTGAAGCAGTTCATCGGCAATATCACCTTCCTTTTCAACACTTATCCAAACCTCCTCCACTCTCTTCCTTCTTTTCTCTTCTTCTCCTTGTTTTTCTGTTCCTTTTCTTACTTCTTCCTTACTTTCCTTCTCTATAGGTGTGGTTCCAGAACAGGCGAATGAAAGACAAACGGCAGAGACACTCCTTGCCGTGGCCTCACCCTCTCGTCGACCCACTTGGGGCGCTCCTTATGGGCCGTGCCTCCCCTTCCTCCACCTTACCGTACCCCTTCATCCCGCCCCACCTCCCACATCTCCCCCTCCACCATCACTATCCCCTGGCTCTCTCCTCACCAGCATCCTCAGCACACAGTCGCTACAACTCCCCCATGAGGACCCTGGATGCCCTCCGCCTCTCTCAGTACCACAACAGACCAGGGGGGCTACCTCCAACCTCTCTGTATGCCTCCACCAGCGTCATGCACCATCCAGCTTCATGCCCCTGCCCCCTCTGCCTGCACTGGGGACCAGAACATCTGCTCAAAGCTAGAGGGGAGGCACTGGGACTGAGCCAACCCCGTAGTCCCAAAGCCAACATCCAGCCCGCAGGTCTGGAGCGGAGGGAGGAGATGGTGTGACAACAGATGGACATGAACCAAGGCTGTCAAACTGCTGTCAGATAAAAAACTGCAAACAAATAGCTGCGATCACTGTGACTTCAATAAATGCTGTCTACATGGTGGAGCTTGCCAAGTCGCAACGGCAATACACTAAACACAACTCAAAGGTCCTATCTAAAACAATGGCAATCACATGACAATGCTGATTAATTGGAGGCAAATGTTTATTATTATGACAAACATTTGCAGTGTATTGAAAGACTTGGAAATTATTTCAACAAATTCAGTAGGTTTCCAAACCTTAGTATGCCCATCATTCTGTGCAATTCTGCCAAATTCAGTTTCATTTGGAGCATTCTGCCAGCCTAAAGATGTTTTTCAGCCCAACGATAAGTTACGCTTGAAAGCCACAGTATAATGGAAAAATCTTTATCATTAGGGTTGTAAAAAGTTACTGGGTCAAAGGTTTTTCCAAGATGATAAAATTATAAATTTATAAAAAATTTGTTATGTCTGGAAAAAATATTTTAAACACAGATTATGGAGAACAGAAAACATTTTTTCCATTGCTATTCTGCACAACCTATTAAGATAGCTGCACAGAATTGTTTGATCTTCTGTTTTTTTGTTTTTTTTTGTTGTTAGTTTTTTTTGCCATATCCTCCTACCAAGTTAGTTTTGTTTCCATACATTTGGTAGTCTTCGGTACATGCAAATATTTCTGCAGCTTTTCATTCAGGAAAGTTGGCGAAAAAAATAAATAAATAGGCAAATACCTACATTTCGGCTAATTTCACAATCAGTGTGCACATTTTAGTGTGGCAGATTCAGATTAGGTGAAGAGAAAATGAAGAAGAAAGAAACTTCAAATGGAGATTTTGAAGTAGGCACAATTGCACCAAGCAAAGATTTAATGTACATATTATGGTTATGGAGTTAGTTTTCATACTTTTCTCTGCTGTAACGCTAATGACTACTGCTTTTATTTATTTGTACAACTTTATTGTTTTAAGTTGCATTCACTGACATCTTTAATGGTAAGGAGAGACTAGAGCCAGAGTGGTTGTGTTCATTAGTTGTGCTTCTAGCAGAGTTTCAGTCATTGTCTGATCATGTTAGAATTCATTTATATTGCACAAACTGTTTGAAAGAACATGTGGAATAAATGCGCATTCAGTCCTGAGGATATGTTAACTAAGTGCGTAGCCTTTACCGCCAGCCTCTACATCTACTTAGAGGAATGGTTCATTATTTTGGGAGATTCACTTTCAAAGAATGAGATGAGGAAGTCAATATTAATTTCATGTTTGTGTGTTAGAGGCGAAGTCCGGACATGATTAGACTAGCTTAGCATAAAGACTGAAAACCTTTCTAAGCTCTGTTTTTTTTTTTTTTTTTATCTGTACACTATTAAAAATGTCAAAAACTTTTTTTTCTACATAGAATGAAGTGTTTTTATCCATCTAGTCAGAACTTTGGTGCAGTGTCTCATTGAGTCATTGAGCACTGTCTTTGCACAGGTACAATGGGTGCAAACCTGTTCGCCCCTTGTCCCCCTGCTTCCAGTCTTTATGCTAAGCTAAGCTAAGCTAAGCTAAGCTAACCATGTTCTGACTCCTGCTGTACACAACACACAGACATGAGACTGATTTTGTCATCCAACTCTCAGAGTGAAAGTGGATATGCACATTTGCCTAAATGTATGATCTCTGGTTCTTAACTATAGAAATTCAAGATGTTCTGTATCACAGAAAAATGTTCCTAATGTGTGCCTCTGTGTCATCATTTACTGTAAAATAATCCTGAAACTATGTGACTGAACATTTTTAAAAACAATTACTTGAAGGTTTAAAATCATGTGGGTTTTTTCTTTTTTCATTTTGCTGTCCTTTACTGACTTCAAACCGGTCATTAAGTTACAGTTCAGTTACACAGCCATAAAACTCTACAGATCACAGGCAGGCTTTGTCTTTGCTGCCAACACCACACCCAGAGCCACAGATGCAAACATATAACCTGTGTCTAGGTTGCACAACAGTTTGTTGAAAGGACACGTAGCTTTTTAAATTTTAGATGGTTATCACTTGTCTGCCTACATAACCAAACAAAAGATGTTTCTATACTTGAAGGGTTCTTTATGATGATTTTCTTCCAATACTGACATTTCTTTAAGAGGAGGGTTAACTCCCCTGCAGTATGTTGATAGAGCTATACAATGGCTCTGTCTATACAGTGACGCTTTAAGGAGATAATCCAATTCTTGCTGTAGTAAGGTTTCAGGTTTTTGTCTAATGGCTGAAAGTGAACAGACACCATTTGCACTCAGTCTGCTGGAGGAAGGAAGATGATGTTTTACTGTGTCAGGACATGTGAAGTAATGAGTTGTACATAGATCAGATTTTGATATGGATATAAAACTAATAAATAAAGAGTCAACCCAGTTCAAATCTGTCTGCATTATCTGATATAAAATATAAACAAATAAATGAATATACTGTGTAATCAAGTGCATATAGAAAAAGAAATATACAGAATATTTTGTGACAGTTTAATTGACCAGAAGATGTCGATTATTTATGGTATTTTAACTTGAAACTTAAACAAATAATTTATAAGACACATGTTATCATACAGATACAATCATAGTGAAGTATGCATATACCCATGTCTTCATTCGAGTATAATCAACCGCGAATGAGACGCAGGTCGCACATTTTTTGTGAGTTTCACGACCTTGGTAGTTACTCTGCTTAGAAGGGGTGGTGAGGTGAGGGGTATTTAGTTGGTTGCAATCTGCAGCCTCACCACTAGATGCCGCTAAATTCTACACACTGGACCTTTAAGGTGTTGTTGTTGAAAATGCAGGAAATCACTAACATAATGGCATCCTGAGCTGTGAAGGATAAACAAGTTCATGGTACTTCGTCTGGGATTGTGTTTGTTTGGCATGTGTTCATACTGACCAACTTAGGAAAACAAGGACTCGCACAAAACAAAGTAAGCCTGGGGAAAGATGCATGAGCCCCCAAATAAATTATTTTTGCATAAATAATTTAAATCAACTGTCTCTGAGTCTGACTCACAGTAAACACAGTAAGCAGCTGCCCTGGACAGCCATTGTAGCTTGTAGCAGTTTGTTTTCATGTTTGAGGATGTGAATTTCTTTTCATTCTGTGTTTGTTAAAGAGAAGTAGCAAAAACTGTCTGCAAGTTTCAGAATTAAAAGAATAACATGACAATGTCTTCACAGACTGAAGTTACTGCTGAGACTTAAGTTGTGGCCAACTGCTCAATTGACCCAACAGTCGACACAATTCTTTCTCTCAGCTACCATTATAATCACAGTGGGTCTAGGAAAATGTATAACCAGATGATAGGTAGTAGTAGATAGTTTCCTAACGTACATTGTTTTCCAGGGCGGTTGTTCTGTTGTCTTTCTGCCTCTGCTTTCATTTTTCATGTCTGCTCCCATTTGAGTTAGCCACTACTTTTACTGTTTACCACTCTGGTTTTAATGAGTACAGTCGATGATCAAAGTGAAATGACGAAAATGAAACTGGAAAACCTCAAACCAACTTACTTTCTGTTTGGTTACAGTTTTTTGACTGATCATACAGCCTGACTGATGGAGTTCAGATGTTTATGCTGTTTGTGATAGGTTAATAGATTTTTTTTCAGTTTCCATTCACTTAAATATACAGTAACATATTGTAATTTACTGTAAATGGTAAAAACGCACTTCGATCGAAGTCTAGTTACAGACACAGAAAGAAATGTACCTTTAAATGTCACTTTTATAATAAATCTGCCATGTTCACTCAGTTGAATAAAATATCCTCTCTGACCTGACTCATATTAGTGTGATACACTGATTAATTGTAATTCTCTGTGGCCTGATGGAGTTTTACAATCAAAACACAAATCTTTCACTGAGGCAATAAACTGATTAAAAGATTGAAATTGCCATATGTGTGTGTGTTTGTGTGAAAGACAAAATGAGATAGAGACATGGAGAAATTTAGAATCGGGATGGATGAGTACATACAGGTGCATGTCCTATTTAAATGTGGTGGTGTCTTAAGCTGTGTGCATGAATTTGTGTGTGTCTTTATGTTTGTTCATACCTTGTAGTTGTTATTCGGTCTTACGGCCCTCAGAGAGTGTAGCAGCCCTCGTCTTGTAAATGATGCAGAGGCTTTAAAGGGTTTTGGACAGAAAAGTCAATCAGTCTGTTGGCTGGTGGTTCCTATAAAAGACACGAGACACGAGCTGTGTACACACTGCTGCTTAAACTGTACTAACACTGAATTTTCTTTTCTGCTTTAACAACAACTTACGCCCTAAATCTGATTAGATCTGTGACTTTCTCCTTTTCTGAGCAAACTACTCCAGTCATCCATTTAAACAGAAACTTATAGGACAATTGGTGGAGAGACAGCATGGGCATATATTTTTGATTGAACTCAAAGTCTGTCAGAACGAGAATCTGGACATAGCATCAATGAAAAATAGACTAACTACAAGTTCAAGGAGATGAAAGACTCCACAAGACTCAATGACCATGGCTAGATTATCATGTTGATGTTAGGATGTAGCCCAAAGCACCATTGTGTGTCAAGACAGTCTCACAACTCTTGTTGTCTTGTATTTAATTATTCTAAATGTTCTGAAATTATGTGACATTATTTGTTGAAATGTTTCCTTGCAGAATAAATGAACAGGCAACAAGAACAAGCTCCTGTCCACTGTAGTCTACGCTGGCTCGATGTAACAACAGTACATTTTTCTAACAAACCAAATGCTTTACTGTGCTCCTCAACAACAGTGGACTTGGATATGCCAGGCCTATACCTTATTTTATAGTTCTAACAACTCAGCCCACAAAAACTGCATGAGAACGCTGAGGCACATTTCAAAGACGGATCTTAAAGTTTTATGGCAGTAAAAGTTGGAGTATGAACAAATAAGAATATGAATAATAAAACTGTGTATTCATTGTGAGGGCTTTTATGGTGCAACAGTTATGCTTCATTGACAAATCAATATGAGGTTTACAGAATCAAAACAAAGCTGTAACTGAAGCATATGATCTCCTCTGGGGTTTTGTGAGGTAATTCATTTCCTTCAGCAGAATAAATTCAAGATCCAGTCGTGAGTACAGTTCAGATAACACAAGAGTCCCAGAGTGTGTGAGAGAAGAAGCGTCAGCCTGGTTCTGTGCTTTCTGGTGATTCTAGGCCAGCAGGTGTGCCTTTAAACCTCAGACACGCTGCACTGATTTCCAGCTCACCTGGACAGGTGTTTACCGTGACAGCCATACTTGTGCAGGCTGAAACCAGGAGCAGCCCTACACAGGCTGAGTGTAATAATGTAGGACAATAAACAGAAGGGTTAATTACAGGTGAGTACGTCTGAACAGAGCTTAGCACGGCGGGACACACAGAGGGTACCGCTAGGATAATAATGTGGTATAATCATGTAAGGCCATAAGTAGAGGGGGAAGACAGACTGGCCTGTCTGAACTGGCTCAGGTGGGATGTAGAGAGGTAAGTAGTGAATAAAGGGCTTTCATGTGACATAATTTACTGTCTGGTGGCCATATTGGAGGTCCTCATCTCTGGAAACAGCTGGTTATGTTTGTGTCTGTCTCAACAGAGTAGACTAGACATGGTTCTGTCTGTTTCTGACTGTGAACTAATTCACTTCACAGCTAAATGCCAATGTATTTTTGTTAAAGCTATAGTTTAGTTTAGTTTAGTTTAGGAAAAACGCTCATTCACTTTCTTGCCCAGTGATGAGAAGACTAATACCACTCTCATGTCTGCATAGTCACAGTGTAGCTCAAATTTAGCTTAGCACAAAGACTGAAGACATGGCAATACAGCCTGACTCTGTCCAGACTTCAAAAATCCATCTACCAGTGCCTGACAAGCTCAATAATTATATCACGTTTATTTAATTTGTACAAAAATCAAACGGTAAAAACAGACAGCCAGCAGAGATTTTAGGAAGTTACTGTTCCCAGGCCTTATGCTAAGCCAAGCTAACTCTCTATTTGTTATATTTCATTTCTAAGCTACATTATGTTGAACTTCAAGCTCTCTATCAACAGGAAGAGTCATGATCTTACATTGAATTCCATGTAATTACCATTACCGGTACAAACAATCAGCCAGTTAACTTTTAACCTTGTGCATGTTCAGAGGTGAGGCTGCCATTTAGTGATGCATACATTATCTGAGGAAATAATTTTCAGTTTAATGAGCCTGTTAGATGTAAAACCAAACCAGCTTTAAACTCTACTAGAGGGGAAGAGAGGAAGTGTCTTACAGGTTCACAAGAAAAAGGTGACTAACAAACACTGGCAGTCATCAAAAGGTTACAGATGTGAATCCCCACATAGGTCATGGTGAGCCCTGTATGAGGAGTATGATTGTAATCGGCAAATTTTGCCTAATTTTGTCATTGCACCAATTGACAAGGGACAGATTTTTATTTTTGCAGATACATACTTAATAAAGGGGTAGGGCTTGTTAGCATGTTAGCATGCTGGCATTGAAGCACAGTGGTCACAGAGTGGAACTGCTCGATTCATGATACCCTAGAGTTCCCCAGAAACCAGTTGTTGAGATAAATTAGATGTTTGGTGTTGTCTTTTCAAAAGACAAAACATATGAGAGATATGTATTCCAGTTTCTGATGCAGCATGAGCCTTGTGATACCTTTCTGACTGACCTGAAGCTAAAATTCAAATTTGCTACACTGAGGGAAAGAGCACTAAAAATGGAAAGAACACATCATTAAGGTGGATGGGGTTAGAGTCTATGTCAATGGCATCATTGGTCCACAGTCCAAGGACACAATGAGAGGCTCACCAAAGTGTTAGAGCAGATTCAAAAATAGACTGAACATCAGAGCAACAAGAGAAAAGACCAGCTTGGAAAAGAACTTGTCTTCCTCAGACACCAGCACTCTTCCCTGACCAAAAGAAAATCAGTGCCATACAGGACATGCCAAAACCTACAGAAATGATACGTGTGCTACACATCATAGTGATGGTCAACTTCAGAGGTAAATGTATTTCTTACCAGTGTCCAAAAACATCCTGCATATGTGACTACAAAGAGAGTCCAAAGGACAGTTAATGAGCATGTGTGGCAAATGTTCAAAAAGACACTGAAAACTGCACCTGTGCCCAAATTTTTCAACCCAACAGAGAGGACCAAAGTGTCAACAGATGCCTCAAGGTACGGAATTGGTGCAGTACTCCTACAGGCTGAAGGTGAGCACTGGAAACCATGGCCTATGCATCCAGGTCCATCACAGAAATCGAGTCGATATGGTTCTAAAGCTACATACAGTATATGGTCTACCCTCCTTCACTGTAGAGCCAGACCACTGTCCACTAGTTGTCATCATCAAAAAGAGCATAGTAAAAAAAACCAACAACAGACAAATAGCAAAAGAAACAGCAAAACATGCAGAGCTGCAACGTACCATAAGAACATGAAGAATGGATGGCCTGCAGGTCCACTATTCCACCGCATGAACTGAGTGTTGTTGATGGACTGCAAAACAGAACTGTCATCCCACAAGAACTGACATAGGACATACAACAAAAGATCATCTCATTGTCAAAAAATTGAAAAAAAGAGGGAGACACACTGTCTTCTGGTCTAGAATCAACAAAGACATTGAGAGACTGATGAGCAGATGTGAAACATGCCAGAAACACAGAATTATGCAAACTGAAAAGCCTTTGATGGTAGATGATGTGCCAACAGAACCATGGCATAAGGTAGGAATGGACTTCATATCAAGGCTAAAGTGGACATTGACTATGACTTGAACTTGAAAATGGCATTAATACCATCATCGACCTGTGTCATAGACATACACAATCCATTTAAACAGTATGACTTCAAGCATGTGACATCTCTTCTAGAAAAAGAAGTGCACGTTTTTAAGCAACTCCTGAAAAATGTTGCGACACCCCAAACTCACTGGGTGAAAATTAGTACTTCTTGCCAAAAACACTTTGTGTTTTTAATATCGAAGTTCAGAGAGAGATAAACTTCCTGAGTGAAATAAACCAAGCCACAGTTTTACAAAGACATTATAGAAATATGTTTAGGGTTTAGAGAGAACTGCCAGCTTGTATTTAGCATGCTTTATGGAGCCAGTGATGTGTGGTCAACACTCAATTACACACCAGATCTAAAGAGTTTAACTATCGCCGGCAGGAAATCTGTGGTTTAGTTCATGAGGGAGAGAAAGTGTGTGAGAGCGAGAGAGAGACTGAGTGTCTGTGATGTTTATCCTTGTGAGCCTCTCAAAGTCTTGATCCTGGACACAAAAATATAAAACAGAAATTCACGGAAGTTCTACAAAATGTTCTCACTAATTCTGCTTTTCTACAAAGAAGAGAAGAAACCATTTGGAACAATCAAAGATCAATAGAGTTTGTGATTGTTGTGGAGAAATTTCTGAAGTCAAAGGTAAATGGTGAGGTCAGGAAGGAAAAAAGTGTTCAGGAGCCTCTGATGTCTTATGCTGTATTATTTATTGATGCTTGATGAAGGAGAATTAGAGACACTCTCAAAGTTCATCAGAAGTGCCTGAGTCGGTTTCACATTCTGCCCAACTCATCCTGGTGGATAGACTTTAAACCCCAAGATAACACCACAAATACTACACGCCCAGAATTAGTCAAAGAGAATGTTTTTATTCATGCAGGTGTTATTGTCAACACATTTTAGTCTGGAGACACAGATGTCTGTTTACCCAGATTGGAACATCAACAGCCAGCTATCTATTATGTCTAGGAAGGCAGCAATAGTTCTCTTCGACCCTGGCCACCACAGTGTTGAGATAGACTGGCACCTACTGTTCTCAAACAAAGCCACATGTGACCTTGTGTAACCTAAGGATAGAAAATTCTATAACAGTGAGGTGATGCAGTCATCATTAACTTGTAGTTTTTGATAAATGCAAAGCAAAAACAACAAAATGTGACAATAGGATGACAAGTTAAAGTGTTTTATCTGTGAATTTTGGAAGATAATGTTGATAATGAAGATAAAGATTTTGAATCTGGGCTACAAAATTGTTTCATACTAGAGTTTGGGTTACCAGTGGTTGGCTTACCTGTATGCACAGGATCATCTCTTGAATCAGACTCTTGAATGGGAGCAGAGTATGAGAACATCATGTCTGATGTTTCTTGCCGTCTGACCTATTATGTTCTGTGGTTTTAGCAATTACTTTGGGGGCTAAATTATTATCATATAGAATTGATGGTCAAAGCTATGAAAATAAAACCAAGCTGTAATAAAGTGCACCAGTATGGAATATCTGGGCCAACAATGATAACCAATAATGATTTGTTACTTGTAGCAATCTTGTAGTCTCTTTGCCAAGTTCTGCTGTCCAGGCTTTTACTATCATCGCTGCCGTGTGGAGCCCAGTGAAATTCCTCTGCTAGATAGCCACCTTCAACTCATACTCTTCATCCAACCACTAAGCAGTTAAATTGACCATACCAGGGCTCACATCAGACGTCCACATGTTTGTAAAGCTGTTGTGACCATGTTGTGTTAATATAATGGAAGAGGGATCCCTCCTCTGGTGCTTTTCCTGAGGTTTCTCACAGTTTTCTTCTCATCTTCCAGAGTTTTCCAAACCAAGTGTCCATTGAGATAATATGTGATATGAAATTGATTTGAATTGACATCAAAACAAAAATGGCAGCAGAGGAATTCTTCATGATCACCAAGTGCTATAAACAGCTTTCGCTTAACACTGTCCTCTGTAAATGATACATTTTAATATTTTTTAAATTAATTAAATTTGTAGTGTCTCTTCCCTCGTCATAGTACTTCATCTGAACATTTATTGCAAGTTGCAGTTCCCTCAACCCCTGAAAATATAAAATAAACATCTACACTGCTGACATGTTTACTCTGCTCCAGTTTGCTCCTCTTTGTGCCCACCCGTGAATCATTGACTGGGCAGTCTCACAGTGAGACTGCATGCATCTGCTTGTGACATTATTGCAGTGTCATATTAGGATGCTAATGGCTGTTTTGAGGTAAACTTCTTATTATCAGATATGCTTATCAGTCAAACTTCCATTTTGGGAATTATTACAATGATTTATTCATCTGATCCAAGCTGACCTTGGGTGAGAGAGGGGATACACCCTGGACAAGTCACCAGTTTATCACAAGTTCATTGCAGGTTATATATACAGTATACTATATGTATGTATCTACGTTCAGATTGAACTGACTGAACTTGATCATTAATGATGTGTTTGTTTGGGCACATGTGCACATGGTTGGTGAGACAGCATTGATGGTAACAATGCTGGCTAAATGCATGCGTGGTATGTGAAATACTGTGTCAGTGCTCTACTTCTGTACAGTTCATAATCTGTAGTGAATGTGTTGTATATACACTCATAATACTGGGCAGTGAAAGTGTCCTCAGATAGGTAGAAGATCTTTCTGTCATGGAGCATGGCACTGTGCAAAGGATGTGCCTCTTTCAACCAATGAGAAAACCCACAGCAAAGCAAGTCCATCCCTACCCTGGCAACAAAACCATCCCGTCACACTCTGTGGGTTCTAACATATCTCTACTGCCACCTGTTGTTTACTAGGGTGTACTGCACCTATGCATTACTTCACTACACACCAGAGTAGCTGCAGCAATATGAATTATGTTCTAAAACACCAAGCCTGGTGAATACGAGATAAAACAAACAAGTCTGACTACAGTGTATCTGCGTGAACGCATTAGTCCCCACTTACAGTTTTTATCAACTTGCTAAATGATTTTTCAATATAAAATTGGCATATTTCTCAATTTAGACAATGTGGATTAATCTGTGGATCACTTTTCATTGCGTTGGCACAAAATACTTTTAATGACCACATCTTTCAGAACTCATTAACTATTTTCTCACCCAACCTCCACAGAGTATCAGCAAGTTTCCTTACTATTGTCAAAACTGTCAAAACATTTACGTCCATACACACTATGATGCAAACTCAGTGCAAATTAGACTGCACTTTACTACATCCACATGTAATACAAAACTCAGCTCCACTGAAGGATTCTTGCCCCCATGAAGGTGGAGAGTTTATGATCAGATGTCCCCCTATGGCACAATGATGCTGGATGTCTGGACATATGTGCAAAAGATTCTGGATTTCACATGAGGTGTGTGACATAAGATAGGATTGACGATTAACTACATTACTGCAATTACTTTAGCAATATAAAGCTTGCTGAAGTGTATTGCAGCATTTCGGTAGCATATACTGTGTATAATATTAATAGGAAGCATATGGTGCCACGTTTTTATTGTAATGTTGTAATGGAATCTGAGTCCATCAGATAAATACATACATTTAATTAAAAAATAAAAAATAAAAGCTACACTAAAAACAATGATACATATTGTACTGCTGCCGCATTTTACAGCTGTCTTGTAGTATTTTAGCTGCATTAGTGCGTTTTGTTTGATTAACTTTTGTGCTGAGTTGCATGTCAGTAAAGAGACCTGGGACAGAGAAATGCGTGTAATCAATTTTGTACTCAACTCATAGTAGAGAGTCTCGTACAAATTGTGACCTTTTGGTGGGAATGTCTTCTGTAATCCCACAGCCATGCTACACATGATCCAACTATTTGTACTAAATCAGTACGATGGACCCATAGTCAGAATCAGACAAGGATGTTTTTGCTTCCTTAAAGTTTCCTTTCTGGAGTAAAGATTATCTCAAATGATCATTCCACAGACTAATATTCAGTCTTCCCTTCATTATTCTGTACAGGGGAAATGTAAACATCATATTCAGGTTGCAGCATGCAGGATATTCTTGTGTCTTGTCTTGACTGACCGTAGAGCACTGTATTGCTTTCTCACATTTTAAATCAGCAGAGCAGTTCTGGTTGTATTTTGGTGCTAATTACTGTGGCAAAGAAGGTCAAATGAAGCAAGGAACAGCATTTTTATAGAGGGAACAGTAGCTCGTGATAGAGAAGGCTGCAAACCACAAAGCCACATGAAGGACCTGTAAACACACACACACACACACATCTCAAATAAACGTCACACATAACCAACACATATCAGATGTTTATTTTAAGTAATAAAGCTGCACCAACAAAGGAGTCAACTGCTTAATGACAAGATTAGAAGGATTAATAAACAGCAGGACCCGTGCTAAATAGTAATCCAGTTTAATATACAGTACAGTCATAATGCAGTCTGATGCTGTTGTGTTCCATGGAAAAAAGTGTGTGAAGATGACATTAGCCCTTTCCATTTCACATCTATGGCACCGGAGAAGGCAGAAATCTCAAAGATGGATATTTGAAAACCTACTTGTCTGTCTGGGTGCCACTAGAGGAAGGTAAAATAGTGAAAGGTATTTAATATATAAATATTACTTTCCTCTGTATTATAGTTTCAGAGTGCTAATGTCAATGTAAAATGAGTAAAACTCACTTCTTAAATCTGCATGCTTAAACATAAAATGTTGTCCTCATTTGCAAAGGGAAAAATTCAGTGTTATTGCAACATAACTGCAATGTATTTCTTTTTCGGGGGTGTACCTCTTGGTACTCTTGGTAACTGGCTCCAGCCCCCTGCGACCCTGATAAGGATAAGCACTTACAGATAATGAATGGATATCTTGTTTGATTCAGGACATAAAAAAGTGATGCAATCATTACCTTGCATTGTATAAATGTAGGATAAAGTTAGACTACATTATGGACTGTAATATTTCCTCATTGTTATTTGTATTTGAAGAAAGTAATATTATATATTTTATTTTGCAACAATGGTCACAGTTCAGTGATGAACACACACCATAGTGTGTGATATTTTGAATCCTAAATCAGGAGAGAAGCATAGTTGTATGTAATATTGAGCAAATACTGTAAATAGTGTGAAATAGGATTTTAGGTGTAGCAACAGAACTCTGCTACACCTGGTCGTGTAGTGAGGGGTTAAACAGGAAGTCTAAGAAGCTGTCTTTGAAACGTTTCAGTTACACATGAAACATTTCTGCTCTGCAATATTAAATGTATTTTTGACGTATTTTACTATCCTTCTTCTTAGTCATACTTATTAATACATCCACTGATATCGTTTTGCCATTTGAACTGAGTGGCGACAGACAGACTCATGAGCCACAGTAATGTTCTTTTGGATGTTTGTGTTGTACTGTAATGGTAGTATTTTTAGCTATAAAGTCAATACTCCACACCCACCTATTAAATGTACAAATCATTATATTTGGATTATATATTATATTTTTTAATGTTGTTTTAATGTCAGATTTATTTTTTTCTATTCAACCTACATGTTTTAGTTTTCATGTGTAGTTCAGGATACTTCACTTCACTTTACAGTCACGAAACCGGAGCTGGTGGAATCGGTTCTCAGTAATGTTGCAGATAAATGTAACTTGTTAAAAACCGGGAATGTAATTATTGAAACTAAAGAATGTAAGGACTTGATCCTGATTGGACAGATCACAGTGACTGCAGAAGGTCACCGTTAACACTGAGGTCCAAAGTGGGACTGTGACAAACACTGAGTTCAAATGGTCTGAGACTGGGATCAATATGCTGTAGCACTGACTGTTGTTTAAATCAAATTTAACTTTAAATATTTACTCTTATTCACTGTATCGGAGACTTTGCTCTGTACATGAATACTGTATGAGACTGGGATCTCACTTTAGTCTCAGACCCCGACTACAATTAAACTAATGTCTGCCTCCCCTCCCTCCCCTCACTGCAGCTTCCTCATAAACTGAGCCGGAGAGAACTCAATACCAAACCAACCGGCCTATATCATTCACATGGCGCTTATTGGAACTGCCTGTATGTGTGCGTGTATGTGCATGTGTGTGTGTGTGTGTGTGCGTGTGTTCTGCTCTTTCTTCGCTGTGGTAGGGTAGTAAAAGTAGGTGTGCACCACACAAAGCAGTAAAGAGATTGCTTGTAAAACTCCCTCACAGCCACCACACACACATACAGAGGCAGTGTAATATGTAGCACGTAAACACACAGTCGTGTACACTCACACACACACACACACACACACACACACACACAGGCCCCAGCACTGTTCGTGCATTGATACAGGCACATGTGAAGTCACACATATCTGTGTTTTAGATACCTGAAATTATGTGTCCACCGCCTGCGGATGAAGAAGGAGGAAGGAGCAGAGGCCATTTTTACGGCTGACATTTTGACTTGTCATAGCTACAGCTGGGTAACTATGACAAGACCTCAGTCCTTTTTTGCAGGGGAGGCGGAGTGCACTCTGAAAAATAATGATTCTTAAATGGTTCTTCAAAAGGCTCTCTGATTGAAGGAGCAACGAGCAGCTGAAGAACCTCTTTACCTAGGAGATAGTTCTTCGTAAGCTTTATGTGAAGGACTAAAGGTTCTTCATTTTTATTTTACTTATTTAGTTGTAAATAAATAAGTAAATATTTGTCTGACAAACAGTTCAGAATTCAGTCAGAGAGGCAGCAAACTCTTACATTTGACTTTTTTGTTCATGAAAATACTTGCTTATTTTCCGTCCATCAGCTAATCATTGCAGCTCTGTGTGAAACCAAACCTCTCAGTAGTTTGGGGTCATTGGTTGACTAAATTAAATAAATACCAAGCATGACTTTATGACAAGCAAATGTGTTCTTTGACCACAGGTCTGCTTCTTCTTACTTGTCTGTAATTCAATGAAGAAATGTCAATAAAAGGCCAAACTAAACAACTATTTAAAAAAAAGATTCCTGCTTGAACCAGTTGGGTCCACAAAGGTTCACCTCATCATCTTTAAAGGATATGTCCAAAAATCTTTCACGAGTCTGAATTAAAACAACAGTCAGGTGACCACATGGACACTGAAACAGGTTTTACATGCTGTAATCGTCCCTCCTGTTCATGAAGAACACTTCTTATTGTAATGTGTATCCAGTGTAAAGTGAACAGGACAAAAGCCACAGTCGTCCTGTTCATCTCGATGAACCAACTCTGAATACTTACTTTACATGAAGTGTGAGAACTATACTATGGCTGTTGGATTAATTATCATTAACTGATCATATATGCTGACATAATAACCTAATTTTATGTATGATCTGTGATATTAAAGACACATAAATAACATACAATTCATGTTTTAGAGATGCCTCAAAGTTGCACCATATGATTTTCTGGAGATTCTGTTCAAACTTGTGCTAAATTGTCTTTGGTATGAGTACTGCAGGAAAGGTAGAATATTGGCACAAGTGTTTGAAATCTTCAAATGATACCCCTCAGCCTTGGGCAAAGCTCATGTGAAACTAATAGCATTAATGCCAGCTTTGTTCCATCCAGATGTTTCACTAAGCCTGCAGTGAACCAGCCGGCACCACTGCACTGTCTCAGTTTCTACAAACATATGCCATCAGAGTAATTTGAAATTCCTGTTTGTGCACCGCAAAGCAGAACCTGATTAATCACTCAAAACGCCCCCCTACACATTACATCACAACAGCAGCCATTCCCTTTCTGTCAGGCTCAGAGCAGCTGGGTAGCTGGATTAAATCAGTCACAGATATATGTGTCTGAATAAAACCTCTCTCTCTGATGCTGACTCTGACTATGTCTCTTGTTCAGGTTATGGAAACTCTATTTACATGGTAATTTTTCATTTACAGTTTTCTCATGAATTAATCTGATGTATTGGATTAATGGGAAACTTCAAAGTCAGAGTTTCTGTCCCGATAATTAGACTATTTGGGTGTGTCTTATGAGCCCAGTTTATTAGGCAGTGATATTCTGTGTCTTAGCCTCCGGTGACATCAGAGTCACGCAGCCACCCAACAAAGAGTTTATTAGAAGACATCCCACTGTCCACTACCCACACACACACAGAGCGTGTAGTGAAAAGACACATGTGAACAGAACTTGTTATAGTTGATATAATAATAATGGAATTGGAATAGACATGTCTAAGTAGGCAAAATACAAATATCACTATGCAATGCAATGTTGTTGAGTTGTAAGTTAAAGCAACTTTTTTTTCTGACTGAAAAAGGAGAATTTAAACGAATCATTTTGAAAAATTAGTGTAAAAACAACATGTGGTTTTATGGGAGTTACATGCGAGACAGCATGCTCAGTCATTGACAGAGGTCTGTGCTGCTTGGAAACCTCACAGTGACGGCAAGACTCCAGAAAGTGACTACGTCCGGCCAAGAAATAGTCCAACAAGTGAGCTCCCAACTTCTGTGCAGTACAAGAATGTAGCAAATGGTTTTTATGTTTGGATAGGCTGTGGTGATGTCTAATTTAGCTTGGAAAGTGACCTTTAACTCACATTCAAGAACCAACCAGCGACTGGCTAAATCCCACAGATTCACCAATAATGATTGGCAGAGACGAGAACTTCACCCAGGAACCAAAAACACATTGTAGATTAAATATACTGAAAGAAGAGTAGAAACAAGACAATTGTTTATTTTATTTTAATTCAATTTGATCTATTTTATTTTAAATACCCTCCTACTCCTACCTCAACAATACTATCAATCAAATCAACAATGAGAAAATGGCTACTTGGGGTAATTTAGTAATGTAGAGAAAATGAATACTGGGATAAACTACTCACTATACACAAAGTGCAGGTGATAATCATATGTCCACCACAGTGCACAAATACTTTTTGCGATATACAAACCACAACACTGACAATCTGTGATCTGTGTGAGTTGTTAGGATCTGTCAGATAGATCATGAATACAACCATTCAATAAAAAGTGTTTGTGGCCCAGGAGACAATAGATTGATGCTGTATCCATGATGTCACCCACAGGTTCCTGAAGAGCCGTTGTGAAGTTCAGTGAGGTGGCTCTGGCCGTGGCCATCTTGCCTTGTCCCGCCTCTGCCACCATCAAAAATGGGCAAGGTTGTGGAGCGTTGGTGGAGCTGAGGAAAGCTGAATGAAGCCTGGTTGCTTAAACAAGCCATCTGTAATGGCATCCAAATGTCAATCAAAGTGGGTGAGTTAAATAAAATTTCAGTACAGTTGTCATGAACGCAGAAATTAGCTATAGAGACCAAAACAGTTTTTTGTACCAGGCCATAAACATGTTTATTTCTGCCGTGAAGGCATTTTAAGATAGAGGCTTATGAGGTTGACTTGTTCTGGAACCAGCCTCAAGTGGCCTCTCAAGGAACTGCAGTTTTGGGCACTTCAGCATTGGCTTCATTTCCAAGCCACAAAAGTTGCTGCTTGTGGACAATGTAAGTTTAGCTCAACTGCTCATATACAACACCACACTAATTGAAAATACAGAAGTGTGACTTCTAGCCCTACAGTGGCTCAGGAGGGACATTTTCACAGTTTGCTACAGTTGGAAAAAACATATACCCACTGTAAAAATTCCTGGTGCCAATTAAATTTCCCTTAACCGGCTAAACAAATTAGTAACAGATGAAGGTAATTTCTAGTCACAGGGTTGGTGAGGACAGAGAACGGCTGTTCCTGGCGTCAATGACAAGGCAACAAGTAAAATCATGGTATCTTTCTGAGGTGCAGGAAGTTTTGTTTTGTTTTGCCTCACCATAATAATAGCAATCAAGGCTCTGTAACGGACTTGTCTGTAGACATGGTCTGTGCCACATTCTGAAGACATGCAGGTTCTGTAACCTGCCTCCCACCGCAGTGCATGCAGGCTGTAGACTCACCATAAATAGCAGAAGCAGTTCAGAAAATGGATGGATAGATCTGATGGAGGGAGAGAGGAATATCAAGCCATGTTTCCATCACGCAATAGATCTCTCTCAAACACACACAGACCCTGCTATCAGTCTTGTAAAAACATTATTAATTGCAGTGTGAATGCAGCTATCAATCTTCCTGATCTTAAATCAGACTAGCATAGTGAAGATGTGAAAGTGTTTGTGCGTGTATGTATGTGTGTGCGCGTGTGTTTGTTTGTGTGTGTGTGCTAACCAGGCTCATCTGTCTCCAGTCTATTGATCCCACTGAGGTTGGTCATTATTACTAGGCTACTATGGAGTGGAATGCTGAGGAGGTGTGTATGTGTGTGACTGTGTGCCTGTGCATGTGCATCTTTGAGTATGTGTGTGTGTGAGAGAGAGAGTGCATGTGTAGTGGTGTGTGCATGTCTGCTTCCCCTCTGCCTGCCTATAAATCCAGAGGCCACATTGGCACTCAGCACTAATGAAGATGGCAGTCTCTCAGTCTCTCTTGGTGTGTGTGTGTGTGTGTGTTGCCTGGATATGTCTGGATGGTAAAGGGAGAGTTCAATCTGTCTGCCTCAATAAAAAAACAGGAAAATGAGCAGAGTTTTCTTGCTTGCTGACAAACATTCAAGTTGATAGATTTATTTTTCTGCAGTGACAGCACACCCGTACATTAGTGTTCTCGTGAGGGAGGGGAGTTGAGGAAGGAGGGGGTCATTTTTGGCACAGGCTAGCGGTACTGTAATTTGATTGGTGTAATATCTATGTGCGCGGGCACTAAAAATAGCTATCATCTCAATTCCAACAGCCAAACGGGCAGTTAACCAGCTGCGGACCAACACATAGATATCTTAGGAGAGCTGCCACCCAACTTTGTTGCCAATTTATCCCAGTGGAGAACCACAGTAATGCAACAAAAAATCTCCAGCAGCAATTTTCAGCATAGACATCTATTACATCTCTATTAAAAATAAACGTCTGTCATGGTGTCGGAATTTTAAAGATGTGAAGGTTTTATATTTGTAAAACTATCCCTGAAAATGTAGGCTAAGTATTTTTGTGTTCAGACGTCATCCCATCATAAGTCTGGCCTGAGTGGGGCTGATTGGGCAGAGAGAGGAACTCTAACGTGCATGTGCATGTGCAAGTCTGCACAACATGGAGGCAAAAAAAAAAGGCAGAAAGGCTTTTTGGCTTATGGGCAAACAATTTTCATTCAAATGAATGGCCGCCGTCTTGATGTCTGGTAATCACTTTTATGAAACAACAAGCCATGAACCAACGCTGTTAAGCCGTTTCCCTGCAGAATCTGTAGGCCTACCGTGTCTTTGAATCACCAAGTAGGCTAATGTAGGATACAGTGGAGTGGTGTTTAGGTCACAGGACTACCCATTGACATGTGTTTGGCAGTCTGGTCATTTGTCATTCCCACATCTGGACCCATGAAAGAAAGGGAGCCCATGCTTGATGCCTATCTATGCTGACCATATTTTCAAGCCCCCAAACCTTAATCCTTAAGTGTACCACATGTTCATATGTTAACCACACCACACCTATTGCGTTCACCTTGGAAACCATGGACACCACGAATGCAGCATTTTCAGTACCTCACTACGCTTGGTTATGACTCAAAGGTAGCAACAGCCAACACATTGACTGATTGACACATACTGTAGACTACTCAGTGTTTAATTCCAATTGATGGTTCAATTTTTTACTTGTTCATCTTGTGTTAGGTAATAATGAGTGGTACAGAACATTAGAAACATCTATGTAAGCACTAAAACCAAGTAATATTGAAATTATTTTAATTGTGGTGAAATTCAGGACATTTTGGTGTTTTACAGATATCTGTCGGGACTCAAGGCATCTAGCTTGAAACCAAACTAACCAGGATGTCTGGTCCCAGTACCCCCTCCTTTCCACTTGACTATAACTCTGCCGACGTCTCAGCAATTGTTGAAATCACAAGAACAAAAAGTAAGATGGCAAACATGAATGAAATACAAACTTAACAGCACAATATGCCCTGCCAGATGTTAAATGTTGTTAAGTGGCAGACATTTTGAAATGTATGATGTATTACAATGGAAGAAAATAAGAACCCAAGAGCTGCAGAAACATCAACAGAAGATGAGGCTTAATACACAAAACCTCTGGTTGGTATCACTTGGATGTTCTTAATACTCAAGCAATGACTGATTATTGTTGACTGATTACAGGCAGCTACAATTTCCAAGCTCACATAAGGGAGGCAGACAGGGACCTCTGGTGGATCTACAAGACAGGGGTTAATAGAAACTGAAAACTCCTCTAAAGCTGTGACATGATGGTACATCGCCAAAGGTATGCACAATAGATTTACTATCATTTTTATTTCGTTCAGCGAAAAGTGAGGAGAACTTAAATTTCAGTTGGACTTTAATAACCATCGGCTACCTCAGGATCTTTTTTGCAGTTCAAATAAAACCTTGGACGATCCTTGGGAATTATTGGGAATATCATTAATATCTCATGTACTCTAGCCTTATAGATTCATTTCATTTGCATGTTACAAAGTGTACGTCTCTGGACTTTGCAGCAGATGTGAGATTGAAGCAACTGAAGATTTCTGTAATTAAAACCTGAAAGGGCCTGGGATATGTTGGTATTTTTAATTAAATGTAAATACTGCCAATATAACAAATAAAATTTAACTTTAAAAAATTGCAAAACTGAGGAGAAATTTTGAAATAAGCCCTGAATATTAATCTGGTATTCAAAATAAAAGCAGGGAATTCAAATTATGTAAAAGAAAAAAATAAAGTACTTCTTCTACAAAACTATGGACTGATTTTGTAGCTTATGTAATAACTTCTGTCATTAAATCTAACATTGCATTTAACAATTTACAGTGACACACTAATACACTAACATGACTAAGAATATGTCAGATCAGGTAGTATTTGTTCAGCATTCACTTAGTATAGTCAATAATCCCTCACTGCCTAGGCACTGTAGTGAACACAACTGTGCTAAGTACCGTGGCTCGTCTTGTGTTGATTGTTATTTATCAGAATGATCAAAATAAATCAGAATAAAATAGATTTTTAAAAAAAAGTCAAGCTCTACATTTAATAAATAGTAATAGTAATTTATTTTTTCCAGTAATACATATTTGGTTTTAAATGTTTTTTGTCTTTTTTCATAG
Source organism: Larimichthys crocea (assembly GCF_000972845.2). Classification (NCBI taxonomy): domain Eukaryota; kingdom Metazoa; phylum Chordata; class Actinopteri; family Sciaenidae; genus Larimichthys; species Larimichthys crocea. The sequence goes on from NC_040022.1 coordinate 4,633,249, forward strand.
TATGTCTAATTATGGTGGCAAATGTATCCATAGTTAGGTTTGGGCTAGTTTATTCTTATGGAAGAAACTCTGTCCATTGTGTTGGCTTCGAAACAAAGATCTTTATTCAGTAGCTGAATCATTCACTCACTCTTTCTCCTTTCTTGAAGTTGTTGGAGGTCCACCCCGAATATATGTATACAAAATGTAAAATGTCTTCATTCACCTGCATGCGTCAAGCAGCTGTGACACAAATCAACTCCAGCCCAACATAGTATCGTGTTTAGGAGGACATCTGGTGGACAGCTGGAGGAGAGCTTAAAGGCAACAGCAGAAGGCAGCACGAGGGCCAAAAGCACAGCTCCATGATGGACAAACATTTCTCTTCGGCAACCTGGGCATCTGTGGAGTAGTAGCAGTCACCAACTTATCCTATATACAGAAGAACTGCAAGGATCAATAAATAGACAAACTATTCATATATTTAACTGTTTGTTTATTTTTTTGGTTTCTGCTCTGCCCTTTTTCTAGAGCATGCTCTCCAGACAAAGGGAAGCTTTGTGTCCAATTTGTGTCATTTGGTTTTTAGTCATTTAATTTATTCCAAATGTATTTTCCTTTGTGTGTGTGTGTGTGTGTGTGTGTGTGTGTGTGTGTGTGTGTGTGTGTGTGTGTGTGTGTGTGTGTGTGTGTGTGTGTGTGCCCCACTACATCACAAATTGACACCTGATTATTATTTTAAATACAAAAGCTTGTGCAGAAATATGCTAAATATTATCCAGGCGATGTGCGAAATTTCAAAATTTGCAATGTGCAAAACAATTTTACTATGTAACATTAATGTAATGTGGAGATGTTGGGGGTAGGGGTGGGTGCAGTGACAGTTAGGCCATCTGGAAAAGGGAAGCCTGACTGATGGGCTGTTTGGGCCAATTAGGATGGGTCATCCTCTCTGTGGGCCATTTGAGCAGCTCATTATACTAAAAACAAGAGCGAGACAGCCCACTTTGAATATGCACCAGTCCACATCCTCCTCTTCAAAATCCTCAATACCAGCTATAAGACAGAAGACAGTAGGGATAAGAAAAGCAACGTTAGTTGCTTGGCTATTTAGCTATATCAGGTGCTTTCTGTTTAAACATATTCAGATTTTCATACATTGTTGCCTGGGTCCAGACCCAAGTTGAAAAGTCTGTCTTATCAGACAAATAAAGTTTATCAAACCAAAAACGGCAGCCATATGTCCATATAAAGTTTTATACCAAAGATGCTTAGCATACATGGCAAAATACAAAATATATGTACCTGCACAGACTAAATTCCACCGCAAGGAAGGGTCTCCTGCAGGTGTACGGAGGTGCGCCTTGGTGGAATCAGTCTGTTACTGAAAGTGCCTGTCATGAAGGGGGTGAGAGGTGCAGGCTCGATGCTGTGTAAGTTGAGATGTGTCCTCCTCTCTGACACCTCTACAAGAGAATCAAGTTCCACCCTGAGGACGGAGTTGTCCCTCTTCTCAATGACACCACAGCACAGAACAGGAAACTTCTTCTTCTTCACTGTATGTTTTCAGCTTTAATTAATAGCTCCTGCCTCTACTTTTGGAGCTGCACATAATGTGTAACATAATGTATTTCTTATGCTACTGTAATCCTGTACAATATGTTTCAATATGGCCATGCCAATGCAGCATCAATTTGAATTTCAGTCTCACAAACCAAAGTAAACTTTTTTACGTCTTATCTTCTGGCGCCCTCTGCTGCTGTGGCGTGTAAATAAATGAGCTCCATGTCTTGCCCTCTGTCTATGTGTCTCTCTCTGAGTCTCTATAGAGGAATCTATAATTCTTTTACAAGATATAATGAATATTTATAAGCAGGGCCTTCGCCTGAGACCAGCCAATGGCCTGACAGCATGGTAAGCATAAATCAGCTGACAGCTTGCCTCCTCTGTTCAGTGGTGGCAGTAAATGGCACTGAATTATTTACATTTACATTTTTAACATTTAGCTGACGTTTTCATCTAGAGGATGATAAAATGGGTGCGCTGCAGTATGTCGAACAACATTAGAGTACGGTAGACGGTGGAGGGGTCAGAGGTGACAGGGCCTGATAATGGATCGTATGGAGGGATGAAGGAAGGGCGAAAGATTATGGAAGACTATAGCTGCCACTAATGAAATAAAATCATTTCGGCATTCAAAGGTTTATTTGTCAAATAATATAATAATATATGTAGTGAAATAATATGTTATGTACTCCTAATGTGTGCCCCAGTTTCAGACTGCAATATCACAATATCAGGGGGTGACAGGTGAGATGTTTGTTCTGATTCAGTCACTTGGTAGGTGATGCAGTTTCTTGACGCGTTTCCGTGAAAACATGAATCACGGTTTCAGACTTTTTGACTGTATAAGTAAATGCTCTATTTAAACACCTCGTGCTCATCTGTGATTGGCAACACCCTTTGTTGTTTAAATCAAAATACACACACAAATGGCTCACACAATCACAAAATGCTGCAAATAATCAAGAGTTGATGCATGCGGATGAAGGTGTCGAGCACTTAGTTAGTGTATATAGTGTAGTATAGTGTTATAGTGCAGCATGGGTATTACACATTACACATATACAATGTAGCATCACAATTATGTTAAATTTGTTAAATAAAGGTAGACAATTTATACAATTTATACAATGTTGTCACAATGTGTGTGTGTATATATACATACATATATATATATATATATATATATACCAAACAACTACCAACTGGGACTTTTGCATATGAGTCTGAATTATGACAGTTGATGTCACTTAATTTCTAATGAAATGAAAACAGCCTTTTTAATCGTCAATTTTGTAACTGATTGAATGTTTTGAATTTAAATTTGTATTTTTAAAGCATTTGAATCAAACTTTTGGCCTGAAGACAGGAGGTGTAGTTTTCCAGAACAGAACATGCTGGGTGATTTTCTGACAGCAGCAGTGGTGAAAAGTAACTAGTAACTATATTTATTTACTGCAACTAAATACAGGAGGATGTCTCTCCTTGTGTACTGTAATACATATTTATTCTATGGAAATGCCAGTCAGTCTACAACTTTTCTCTAGACTGAAATATCTCAACCACTAATAGTCGCAGTGATGATTTTTCTTACATGGAGTCCACCATGTTGAACAGCCATGTTTCTACAGAATGAGGACATTTGTACGTACATACATTTTTTGGCAACCATGGTTTCTTCTGCATGCTAAAAACAGGGTGAAGTGAAGGAGCTGCAAACTGCAACTTCACCACTAGATGCCACTATATGATATACACACTTCTCTATAATAAGAATAATAATAAAAAAGAATAATAAGAGATCAAGGGATGTTTTTTTCCTGAAATACAATAATGTGTTAGTGCATTAGATCCGGGGTCTTCAACCAAATACTGCAAGACCAGATACTGCAAGGGGTTCGCCAATTTTTGTCATAATAATTGACAATTTTCATCAAAATAATGTTCCAAAGACACACAGCTCTTGACATTTAATAACCAATAATAATAATGTATGAACTTTTTATCAATCATAAACATAGATAGGCTAATAACCTAGTATATAAACATGTTAATAGGGTGAAATAAAAGTGAAATTAAGTAAATATAAAAGTTACTATAGGCCAGGCTTAAAATGTAACACATTTTAAAATATTAATTACATGTGGGGTCTGTTAGTGTCCTGTCCAAGGGGTCCTTGGGCTGAAAAAGGTTAAAGACCCCTGCATTACATAATTATCTGGATTGTGTTGCAAACTGTTTCTAACTTATACCCTCTGTCGTCTAGTTACAAATAATGGTATTATGAGAGGATCTTTTAAAATAATCTATCTTGTTTATGGATTTCTGACCGATTTCTGAATTTATAAAGAGGTTGGACATCCCATGAACCAACCAATAGATACATAGGACACTGGATGTGCTTTGAAAGGTCGTTCCTCGTAAACTCACCATTCCCGGCAACATTGTCCAATGAAATTAATGAAAGTTGCTTTGGTCCCGCCCTCATACACCTCCTGGCCAATCAAAAATATTGTAGTTCAATAAAGGTACATCTGATAGGCTACAGGGAGGGAAGTAACGCGCCAAGGGGGGCCAATTCTGAATGGAGGAGGTTCTCTCTGACCAATGGGAGTTTAGGACGTAGACCCCGTGCTTATAAATGACAAGGTGACTATTGGTATATCCTACATTCATTGACTGCCGCTGTGTGCGAGTGCAGCTAATCCCGGACCCTCCGAAAGCCGTAACAAACCGGTAATATTTGCCTTTCATAGTTCGCACGCGTTAGTCCGTGTGTTTTAAATGCACGTGCCTCTGGTACTGTAAACCTCTCGCGCGGTATTAGCGGTCAGGAGGCGTGTGTTGAGCTAGCTGTCAGTGCTAACCTCAGCTAGCAGCAGGCTAGGGCGGCCATTCAATGACTCGGTTCAAGGAGGACTTCTTAAACCAGCGTGCTGTTGACTTACCTGTGTGACAGGTAGTGGGACTACAGGGACCCGAGTAGCGCGTTTCAGGCGTCCGCTGTGGTTGTCGTAGGTGCCGGTGCAAGCAGCGGGTCACACAGCCGCCACAGCACGGCCGAGCTGCGTTGACGTGACTGGACGCAAAATGTCTGACAGTCTGCGGCCTAACGTGCTCTCAGTCAGTCAGCGCGCCGCTGCAAGGACGTCCCCGGCAGAGACCGGCGGGGTCGCGTCCCCCTTTTTTGTCTTTGCCTTACAGCAGGTTTATTACAGCAGAGGGGGGTCGCACCGTGCTTGCTCTCCAGGCCCAATGTGACCGTATGCGGCTCATTTTTGACCTTCAAGTCTGCGGGCTCATTAGCTTAGCAATTTTAGCTTAGCACCGGCGCTTTCCCTCTCGTCTACGAGGACAGTCAAACCAAACCCGGGTCAAAAACAGGTGGACAGTCTTACAACCGAACACCGAGAGTTAAAATCGTGCCCGTGTTTCTGTAGGTTAGATATTCTCGTGACATAAGTGAAGCCTGCATGTCCTCGAGGTGTCTGCTAATGGCGCCTGGGAGTGGGAGTGTTAATGCCATTCATTCTGCAGCATGTGTGGATATTTAGCGCTTTATCCGGAGTTTATCCTCGCGGTAGTCGATGCAATTGGATTAGCCTCTTGGCTGAACTGGCCTGAAGCGACAGACCATCACCGATTGCTCTTCTCGATCAACTTGTTGCTAGACTTGACCTTTTGCATGCTGCAGATTTGTCCTGAAGCTGTCTTTATGTACTCTAGTACATGCTTGCATGTGTATTTTGACCCTGAGCTGTGACCCTAAGGTTACTTGTGTCTACAGTAAAGCTGTCACAGCTGCAGGTTTAGGAAAACCGGCACAGAGCTGCAGCTGCCACCCCTTTTTGTACATCAGGTCATTCAGATCTGTCGATTTCAGCACCTAAAACATGTTATAGTTGTACTGTCTTGCTTCAGTGCCTCAGGTAACTCATTTACAACCTCTCAATTTCATTTGTGTTCATACTGTCTGATGGCAATTACTCAGAAGTTGCAGGTTTGATTCCTGCAGCAGCCTTGACCCAGATCACTGCTTCATTAACCAGAAGTGATTGACCACAGATGTCAAATGTTCTCTCTCCCTCTCTCTTTCCAGCTTCCAGCCATGTATGCCTGCGCCAAGTTTGTCACTTCTCCTGCTGTGGTACGTCAACTAAAATAATACAGTTCATTCTTCTGTCTGTCTACCTTTTACTGAAAGCTGGCTGACTTACTGACATGTACAGCTGCACCAGTGAGGACAAGTGTCAAAGCTTTTAAGTGTCATTGCAAAGATAACTGTTCAGTTTCAGGGCTGCGTGAGCTTTTAACCATCTTTATTTGTCTTCAAGGACACAGTAGTTCTGAATGGCAGCCATGTTTGGACCGTGCTCTTTATGACAGTTGCACAGTTAGCTGACCCCATAACATTTAGGCATCTCAGTCATGGAGGTGTTGTGGAGGACAAAGTTGTGACAGGGCAGACCAGGGTACAGGCTTGTTCATACATAATTTAAGGGTGGCTAAATGGATAGTGGTGCAGCAATGCTGTTAATCAAAGTCTCGCTCACTGCTTGGCAAAACTGGCTGCAATGAGCCAGTTATAATCGGAGCGGTTAGGTGAGAAGATGCATGGAAGAAACAGTATAGGGAAATGGTGTTACTGTGTGTATGTAGCTGATTGAACATCCGTACGAGGCTGAACCTGGCTCATAATCTCTCAGTCATTCACTGACAAAAGGATGAAAGTCCATTATGTGTTCCAGGTCCAAAAACTTTGTTTCAATTAAATTCACTTTCCAATAAAAGCAAAACTTTTTATATGGGTACTTGTTTTTGTTTTCTGAATAGGAAGTGTATTTAAAGGTGACTATAATACTATAACTTTGTCTGTCTGCAGCTGCGTGGGGGGTCCAGAGTCCTCGCCCGGCCAGTCTCAGTCTCCCTCTTCAACAGACCTGAAGCCACAGTGGAGCACCAGGTCAGTCCTTGAACCTTTCAAATAACCTGATAACTTCTGTGATGATGAATATTGGTCCAAACCATAACAGTATCACTTTATCAGTGTTCATTTCCATCTGATTTTATTATTTTTAGTCAAATTGGCAAGTATTGTGTTTAGATTTTTAACCTTCATCCAGCCAACATGTCACATGCAAGGACTACCAACTGAATAAACTGAAGTATGAAAACAACCATCATAGCAAATGTCCACAAATTTCTTGAAAACATTAGATTATCTCTCCCTACAAATGGTTCGGTTTGTGCTTTTTTCCCACACTGCAGGTCAGTGACACTTTATCATTTAAGTAGAAACTGATATGAAGCCATTAAGAGCAGAGTGTCATGAATAACTGGAATGGCAGAATAAATCCTGTGAGATGATAAAGTATACCTGTGGTCTGCAGGTATCCAAAGTTGGTAGCGTGAAGGTTGAACAGGGACAGCTACTGCAAGTATACATTTGTAGGAATCTGACTGCAGCATCATTTAAGTCACATCAAGCCAAGCACAGGACAGAATCCTGTGTAAAATGGGCCTGCTGTATTAAGTAACAGTGCTACGAACAAACATCTGCAACTTTACCCTAAAATGCTCTGTGCTGCTATCAGATTTCAGTTTTAGTGTCAAACCCACAAGTGTCTGTAGTACAGGGTGCTATATGACTGACTTACAGTAGATACACTTAAACAAATGAAATGCATAAATGTATTCAATGGACTCTTGGCCGGTGCAGTAGCAGTATGTTTTCTCCTCTCTCAGGCCCTCTTGCCAGTCAGCCAGTCTGCAGTCCTGACCCGCTCCATCCAGACCAGCGCTGTCTCCCGGGACATCGACACTGCCGCCAAGTTCATTGGTGCTGGTGCTGCCACAGTGGGTGTGGCCGGCTCAGGAGCTGGTATCGGAACAGTGTTCGGCAGTCTCATCATCGGCTACGCCAGGTAGAGTTTTTACTCACGACATTTCTGATGTTGGGTGTATTTATAGGAAATTGTACTAGCACTAACACACTGCATGGTCACAACTCGAGTTCCCCTCTTCCAACCATTTAACTATCATTGTCTTCGTGTCTGCGTGGACAAGAAAGTAGTCCCTGATTTTTAAGGTCCTGATGCCGGCCGCGACAATGTGACTGAACTACGTTCTACATATGAACCAAGGCCGTTTTGTACTGCAGTGGTTCTCAACTAAAGATGACGTTCAACACAAGGGACAAGAACTTGCACACTACATACTGTGGATGATGTACTGTTCTTATACATGCCAACAGGCCCAGTTAGCTCAGTAATACAACAATGTATTTCCGTCACTTATTTTGGCCTAAATCTCAGCTAGCTGTTGACTGGAGGTGGAAGTGCCACAGGTATCAAGATTTGTGAGCACATGAACACAAGCTATATTCAAAACATTCACACTCAACTAATACAACCATAAGAGCTAAAAGAACAATGGCCAAGTATCAGACTGTTTCATATTTAAAATGCATAAAACAGAAGTTTATGAAAGTCATCTCTGCAATATTTAATTTAACGAGCTACTCAATCCATCTAAATGACTTTTATTACACAAACTGAATAGCTGCCTCCTGTGTGGTATGGTGACTACATCAGAACAATGATGTAGAAACTGTCCACTCGGAGCAGAGTATGCTCAGTACACAGCTACAGCTTTTATAAAGGGCCAGAGGCTGCCTACTACAGAACAGCAATATCCCAGCAAAACTAACCAGCTGCTGGCTCAGACATGATCTTAAACTCTTTGCTTCCCAAAATGTCAACAATCCATTAGGTCTAAAGTAATTTGTTTAAATGTGTTTGGGAGTTGCAGATCACTCTGCTCATCAGCACAACATTGTGTTTTAGTTTTATAGGTATTTTTGGAACCGATACAAAAGCCTAGTAGTAAACCTACATGAAACCCAATGATGTGAGTGTGACACACTTAAAACAGTCTAAATGCTGTGGACCTGGGCAGACCCAATGGACCGAACACACACTGATGTAGCCACATCCGAAAATAAGCAATAGTGACACAGAAGCAATACATGTTGTCCCTGTGTTACATGTTTCATTGTAACATTGCCATGTTAATAACTATAAGTCATGAAACTGTCCGCAGGCAAACACCCAGATTAGTTTGTTTTAGCTGTACTTGTAGTGATTTCCTTCTGGGTTTTATGTTAATTGGCTGTATTTGACTTTGTGCTCCTCTGTCCTCCCTCACAGGAACCCCTCCCTGAAACAGCAGCTCTTTTCCTATGCCATCCTGGGCTTCGCTCTGTCTGAGGCTATGGGTCTCTTCTGTCTGATGGTGGCGTTCCTCATCCTCTTCGCCATGTAAATCTGGAAACATGCCCACAGCTCCCTTCACTTAACCTTTTTCTCTCCTGCGTCCTCTCCTTCCTCGCTCCCTTCTCCCTCCCTTTATTTCCATCCGGAGGGGGGGAAGTTTCCAGAATGGGAACTCTGAATGAGCTGGTAGGCCATTCCAATCAATGGAAAAATATTAAAGGAATAATATTACATCTGAGGGTAACAAACCTCCAATCCTACATTTTTATGTTCCTACACTTATTTTTGTTTTTCAGAAGTTTTATGTAAGACCTCACTTCGGTTGAAATCTGTCCAAAATAAATGGTTGGGATAACTAAAACAGTCTGGAGTGTGTTTTTGTTTAAACATTTCATTACAAAGAAATCCATCTGGGTTTGGATCATCTAGCCAGTTTAAGACTTAAATGATCCCACACTGGGAAAGTCACTTGTCACAGTTTGTGTACACAAGGTTGATAAGAAATGTCAAGATGAAGAAAGTCATGAAGTCTGACAGCTGTTAAAATGTAAGGCTCTGCAGATCAACCAAGTGTTCAGTTTTTTTTCCTTGCCTTTGGTTTCTATTCCTTCAGCATGTGATGAAAAACCATAGTCATGAAACGTTTCTGATAGTTCACCAAGGCTGCAGCTATTCTCAGCCAATTATTCTGCCAATTACTTTTTTGGTTAACGGTGTCATCCATAAAATGTCAAAGCACAATTTCCTAGAATCTCATCCCTTCAAATTAGGCATTCAGTTGCATTGTTTGGGACAGTGTTTAAAAAAACTAAATGTTTTTACAGTGATAAAATGGAGAGAAGCAGGAAATCCTTAGATTTGGTGTTATTTATTTTGTATTGGCTCATCTGTTCAAGTCAGCTCTGGAGTTAATTACAGTAAGTGCTTGGTAGTTGGACACACAGACTGACAAATTTGGAAAAAAACGAGGAAGCATTTTACATTAATGTTGGTATGTGACACTATAGTAACTAGTTAAAACATGCTATTAAACACTACAAATACAGTGATGTTTCTACCAGATCCTGCCACTGTCATGTCTAGAAGTAATAATTTATTTTTATTTATTTAGCAGATCTACAGTGAATATGAAAAAAAATAAGAACATGGTCTTGGTGTCATGTCACACTGGTTTGGACCCATCAAGGCCTTATTAAAAAGTTATCAGGATATCTGTGGTTGACAAACTTTGCACACAGTGACCGTAACTGTTGCCTTATTCATTATACTCTACTTATGATGCTGTCTGGCATCAGCAGGTATGAAGTTAATTAATATTAAAATATTCTCATCTAATAAACGAATTGTCACTTTACTATGTTTTTAGTAAAGTAGTACGTATTGCACCCAAAGAGGGATTTTATTTTGAAACTTCCTGCCGGATGTCCTGTGTTTTATTACTTACGGTTTAACTTGACTGCTGAGAAATCAGATCCTGAAGTTGCGTTGTGTGAATGGACTAGCGGGGATGTGGTCGGTTTAAAACCCCAAATATTGTGACACCGTATTCCCGTAAACCGATAACAACCGGACAGGGTGCTGCTTCAGAAGACGTAGCAGGGTGGACGAGGTCATTTCGCTGACGACTTGATACTTTTTTGGAGGCCCGGGGGGGAAAAACATTTAAGCTAACGATAAGTAGCCACCATGTCGTGGGAAGAAATACCTTGTTTTCTGGCCTCGCCTCTGTTCTCGGCTCTGCCCCGTTTCTCTGCTCTCTGATCCCACCGGACAAAACAAGCAGAGGTAACTTTCGTACTCAGCTGTCAATGCAGCTAACACTCAGCTAGCCTCATAAATTAGTCAACACCGTCGGTTTTACTCGAGCTTAACGTTACTAGCCTCCGAGCCATGGCGGACAGCTTTGGAGAGCCGTCAAGCGGCGGTGCCCTTGGCTTAGGCGTCACCGGACAGGGAAGCGGAGCTCCGCTGTTGCCGACTTTGGCCAACTCTCTGCCGGTAGGACACTCGTCAGCCAGCGGTTCTCACTCCGGCGCTAACCCGGCCTCCCCTCCACCCGCAGCGGCCGCGCAGAGTGGCCTAACCGCCGTGGTGGCCTCTATGTCCGCCGTCACTGCTACCCCAGCTGTTTTTGGGAACACATTCACGCCCGGCTCCTCACCGCCCGTCGTGGCCGTGTCTCCGACCGTACATACCTCCTCACCTCTCCCCGGTGTTGGACTAGGGGTCGGCGGGGTGGCCGGAGTGGTAGGAGCGGGCCTCCTGTCCCAAATCCACGCCACTTCCTGGGACCCGACCCTGAGTACGGACTGGGACAACGAGAAGGCTTCACAGCAATGCATCCTGAGGATAAAGAGGTAATAAAAACAGCAAAACAGTCTGGGATTCCCTGATCATTTAAGGCCCTGAAATGCCAATGAGGTGAATAAAACGAAAGTGAAAGCTTTCCACAAAGTTTCTGCCGTCATCTCATGTCAGGAAACGTGTTGATCTTACTTTCTTACAGTTGCCATGTTGCTGTAAAATGTTATTAAAGGCTGAGTTCTCCCAAATTACAGAGACATATTTTGTAGATGACTTTGGATTTGCCTGCTGTGTTCCCCATGAGATTTCTTTATTTATTCATTCACCATAGAGAACCAGTTCTCATTTACAGTGACAACCTAAGCCAGAGATTTCTCCACCATAACTTTCCTTCCTCTCTCTCTCTCCGTCTGTCTCTGCAGGGATATCATGTCCATCTACAAGGAACCTCCACCAGGCATGTTTGTCGTCCCTGATCCTCAAGACATGACCAAGGTAAAAAGCCAGTTCTCCTGTGGCAAGGCATTCAAACCATGACCCCATTTAACAGCGGTCATTTCAAGTTTCTCACATCCAAAAATCTAAAATCCAGATGACACACAGATCCCAAATCCTCCAGTTCAGAAGGCGGTGTTAGTGCACCTGAAGCAGTTTCTTAACAACCAGTTGCCATGAACTAACTCAAACACTTGGATGAATTGTATTTATAGACAAAATATGTTGCAGTCACATGTGCTCACCAGTGTGTTCTGATCAGGGATCCGATAAATTAGTTCTTTATGATCTCATGTGTTGAAATGGCCGGAGCTTCTTCCTATCTGTTGTGTAATGACACAGAGAGAATGACAGCTAATATCAGTGTAACTTAAGCTGATACACTGACACTGCTACGTGAGACAGACAGACAGATGTATTTACATCTTCTCAACATGTGGCTGGAATGCAAACAGACTTCGGTCCGGTTTCTCTTTTTTTCTTACACGTCACCTCTTTGGTCCAGTAGCTGTCCTGTCCATCCAAAGATGCATGAGCTGACAAAGTGTAAATGGAGTCTGTGACAAGCTTGATTAATGCTTCCTTCTATTCCGATTGATTGTTGTCGGGGCCAAGGCTCCAGACTGCATCAGCAAAGTCACAGCAAAGTGGGCTTTATCAGGGCGGGAACGCTGTGCTCTTCTCCTGATTCAGTCTTATCACCATGATTTTCACAATAAATCATCCATTTTACTTTTTAGCGGGTTTACTAGACAATGTCTAAAAAGGTTTAATCGTACACCTTTTGACACTTTATATGAGGAGTCATATTTCCAAAAAACAATTCAGTCTAGTATTTCTTGGTTTTATTTCAGGATCACTGCTATACTGATATAAAGGTGGTAAATAATGAAGTCACTATAAATAAATGATAAAACTGCACATAGCACAAATGTGAAATATATTTAAATATGAACTTAATTAATGAACAGGTAAAAAAGTTTTTCATACTTTTGATTGATTTTAGTTTTCATGCAAACTGCAGGATTATTATTAAAAGTTTCATAAGCAGGACCTATATTCAATCTATGGACGTGAAACACAGCATGTCCAAATATGAATTTGACAAAAGAGTCTCACATTTCTGACTGGGAATCACCAACAACAAACAGGGAAGTGTTTATGTCACTGGAGCTCCTCATCTGGTCCTTTCTTCCTCATCACATGGTCTGATGTGGACGGTGTCAGATGGATTCTAGGTCAGATTTTCTGCTTCAGGGTCTTTTCACCTCCCAGCATTCCTCTCTCTCCCCATGTACCCATTAATCCATCGTCTCTGCCTGCTGACTTCTATTTTTTTTCTTTCATTTTCATTTAGATCCACGCCCTGATCACAGGGCCATTCGACACACCGTACGAGGGAGGCTTCTTCCTCTTCCTGTTCCGCTGCCCCCCCGACTACCCCATCCATCCACCGCGGGTCAAGCTTATCACCACCGGACACAACACTGTCCGCTTCAACCCCAACTTTTACCGCAACGGCAAGGTGTGCCTCAGCATCCTGGGGTGAGTGCGGGTTAATTTCTTTTTAGAGTTTGTATTTGTGTCCACAGGAATCCATTAAGGATGTTTCTGTCTTACAATTTGAGACACTGTCAACTGATGACTGACGTGTGTGTGTGTGTTTGTAGGACATGGACAGGCCCAGCATGGAGTCCAGCTCAGAGTATTTCATCTGTCCTCATCTCCATCCAGTCTCTGATGACAGAGAACCCTTATCACAATGAACCTGGATTCGAACAGGTACTCCTGGTGTTCTTGGTATTCGTATGTGTGCGATGTGGCTCTTTAAACCAGCCTGGCTGGTTTTTGTCTTCCTTGTCGGCTCCACCTGCACCAGAAAATAAACAGAATAAAGCAGAGAGTCGAATTCAGACCGAATCAGGCCACAAACAGTTTTTCCTTTTCATTTGGAGCAGTGGGGGCTGCAGCGTATCGCAGAAAAGCAAACACAGTGACCAAACAGAATCAACAACCCCAGCACACCTTCACAACTCAAAAGACCTGATTTGGTCTGAATACAGAGCGACACCAGACCAACTCCCACCCCACTAACTAGCTCTCCAGAGCTTCATCACGCCGTACTAAACCCACTGTTGATCACTCCTGCAGGTACAGAGTGTAGACGAGAACAGACCTACACCACCTGAAAGTTGTAGTTTTAACTCATTATGCACTCTCCAACAGTCCCACACAATCTCTAGTTTCCATGGGCAAAACAACATGTGCATGTGCCCTAAGACTACGTTCGTACGGGAGTACTTCTGAAATGTGTGTGTGCCTGTTTCTCTCTCAGGAGCGCCACCCAGGGGACAGTAAGAACTACAACGAGTGCATCCGCCACGAAACCATGAGGGTGGCTGTGTGCGACATGCTGGAGGGTAAAGTCCCCTGTCCCGAGGCTCTGTGGTGAGAATTGCCCGACTAACTAACTTTACTCTCCTTCCTTCATCTTTTCCTCCCTGCACTCCTTTCCTGCCTTCCTCACTCACTCGCTCGTTCACTCCTCTCGCTTCCTCTTCAGTCTCTTCTCGTCTTTCTGAAAGGTTTTGTGTTTTTCAGGAGTGTGATGGAAAAGTCCTTCCTAGAATACTATGATTTCTACGAGGGAGTCTGTAAAGAGAGACTGCACCTACAGGGACAGAACATGCAGGTAAATATGTATTTCAGATGTTGCCATATTTTCAGTTAAAGATGCTCAATCCTCCAAAAGACCTGCATTATCCAACAACAACAACAACAACAACAACAACAACAACAACAACAACAACAACAAACTATACATATATTTCCACAATTACAACAGCAGTTCCTGATTCTAAATCATTTAAATTTATTTTTATTATTTATTTAATTTAATTACAACCCCCAATTCCAAAATAAATCTGGACCCAGTGTAAAACACAAATGAAAAAATAATACACTGATTTTCAAATTCTTTTTGAGCTATATTCAGCTGAATACATTACAACGACAAGATACTTCATGTTCAAACTGATAAACTTTAACTGCAATACGTTCCAGAAAGTTGGAGCAGAATCATATTTAGCACTGTGTTACACCACCCTTTTCTTCTTGTCCAACTATTGTTCTTCATTCTAGCTCGATATACAACTTCAGTCATAAAACCAGTCTCTCACTCTTGTCGTATTTTGAGCTTCATAACGTGCCACACTTCTTCAATGGGAGACAGGTCTGGACTGCAGGCAGGCCTCATACGTGCACTTGTTTACTACAATGCCACGCTGCTGTGACGTGCACAATGTTGGCTTGGCATCGTCTTGTTGAAATAAGCAGGGAGGTCCCTGTTACTCCACCTTTCAGCATTAATGTTTGCCTTCACAGATGTTCAAGTTACCGTCATGGCATGGCCAGTCACACACCCTCATACCATCGCCGATACTGCTTGTGAATTTTGTGCTGCTAACAATCTGGATGGTCCTTTTCCTCTTTAGCACAGAGGACATAACGTCCACGATTTCCAAAAAACAGACTCAGCAGACCACAGCACACTTTTCCATCTCAAATGAGCTAAAGTCCAAAGAAGTCAGCGGCATTTCTGGATGTTGTTGATCTATCTTTCTCTTTGCATTGGACAGTCTTGATGGTGTTTACTGACATTGGTTTTCTAAAGAATTATTATAGAATCATGTTGGCTTTTAATGCAGCGCTGCCTGAGACGTTAAAGGGGAACTGTTGGACTATTTGCCCGTGCACACTCACACTCATCCCTGCTTGTGAATGACTCTGTCAAGGGTTCCCTCTTAACTGTCTGATAAAGGCACAAACCACGTCTTTAAAATCTAATTTATAAATTTTTTTTGTTTGCTTATTTTTTAAACAATTAACTGAAACCGTTACCTATGAGGCTTATAAAACAACTTTCCTGATGTAGATACAGATGGTTTCACGTATCATTACAAGCTCTTATTTCTGAATGCCTTTTTGCACCCTGTGCCTAAACCAGGCTCACGTCACTTTGTGTCTGTCCCTCTGCCTAGGACCCATTTGGCGAGAAGCGCGGTCGTTTTGACTACCAGGGCCTGCTGGCTCGCCTCAGTGCCACCCACAGGCGAATAAGGGAGAAAAGCCTGGCAGAGGACGAGCACAACAATGACGATTCAGACTCAGACACCAGCTCTTCTGGGACAGACCCTGACAGCCAGGGCAGCTCCCAGCCATGACTGCGCTGGATTTAAAGCCAGGCCAAGAACTAAAGACAAAGGGACCTTTTTTTGTTTTGTGTGCAGTGGAGGAACAAAATCACAGAAGAGAATGCAACACCTACGCTAAAGTGAGTCCAGGGTTCAGGATTGGAATCAAGCTTCTGTTGTACGGATGTTGCAGAGAGGGAGAAGAAATGGTAGCGGTCTCTTGGCGATGAGAAATAAGCACCGTCCACTAGTCAAATGCTGGTAAATTTGGCCTGGAGTGGTGTATTTGTGCTACTTTCGTAGCTAACCAGCTGTTATTTTTGATGCTGTCAGATTGATTCTAAAACCCAAGTTGACTGCCCGAATGCCTGTTAGATTTTGAGATTAACCAGCCACTGTTGCTTGTGGATATAAAAGGTTAGTTTCGTGGCTATAGAACGCACTGTAGGAATGGACAAAAAGCCCACAAGCTTTCACAATCTGGTCATGCTTTGAAATCGAGACAGGTTTGGACCAAAAGAAGGGACAGTCAGGGCCTGAGTTGGCTGTAGCAGCAGAAGGTGATGGCGTTCATCAGGCTCTCCTTCATCAATTCAAGAGGGGAGGAAGGAAAGACAAACCTTTTTATCAATGGAAGGTAGTTTGAGATAGTGACTGTTTGGCAAGGATTTGCTAGTCACGTGCCTTGTCTCCTCCGGCCAGGGTGAAGCCACGCCGCAGCTCTTTCAGACTGGACTTCAGCCGCCTGTACAGCCAGGCCACAAAAAACAACAGCAGCTCGCGATTCTAAATGATTCCAGTGTATTATACAAAAGGTTCTGCTTAACTTTCACTTCTAATAGTGCTATTGAAATCTGTTTACCAGATAAGAAGCCATTAGAGAAATGTCAGTTTCATTGACATCCACCTTTATACCCTTTTGTTATGCTGTTTCTCATTGTTGTGCTGAAACTAATGCTAATTTGCAGTGTGTTGTAGGGTACATTGTTTATTTGGAAAACCCTGCTGTTCTTTGGGTTGCTGGCTCTCGTGATTAAGATACAAACCAAACCATCTGATGCTTTAGCTCGATTCGCCCAGGCCCTGGGGACCTGATGGAGGCAAGCATACATAACTTTCCATGTGTTCATACTGCAAGTAACTCAGTGACTCCGTTCTGACTGAATAAAGGGCCAGAGCAAAGGCTTTGGTTTTATCTGTACAGAGGTGACGCAGAAGGCAAATCAAGCTGTTTCACGGCTTGGATTTGCTCTCTACATATTTTATTTAACATTTAAAATTGGCATTTGTTAACATGCATCTGAAAAAAGGGTCTATTGTCAAGGTATTCCAAACTCTATTTTGAAATACTGCTAAACCAAACCACAAAACAAAAATCTGTATCAGGGGATATGGCTTATATATAATTGTAGTTGGCAACAAAAATCAGGGCATTTATATTTTTCAGTCCGTTTTAGTAGAAACCAAACAAACTCATTCATCAACGACACATTTCCAAAATGAATCAACTTGTGGACAGCGTTGCTTGCAGTCTGAACACAGTGAGAGATGTTCTCTAGGAAAAGAAAAGAAGCAAGCAGAGTATGTGGGGGCTTTCTGAGCAGTGGAAACCCTCCAAAAGGAAACGTTACAGACTTTAAGTCAATCTCAATACTCACATGCCTGTTGTACATTGACGCATTGATTGTTGTAATCATTGCAACGGAGATCCCTTTCTAGCTTGACTCAACTGTAAGGCTTGACAGTCCTTGTTCCAGTTCAAGTTATACAAAGCGGAGAGCCACCGATCTGACTTTATTCACTGACCCCTGAAGCCTCGTATAAGCTTCAGATTGACTTTTATGCGATGTTAGGAAGGGATCTCTTCACAGTTCGTATGGAGAGGAGGAATGATTATACTCTTTCAATGCATGCACAGGATGTGAGTTTTGTATTGTGATAGAGTTGAACCTATGTTTTCAAGGAACAGTTTTATATTTTGCGAAATACACTCATCGGCTTATTTGTTGAATAAGAAGATTGATGTCACTCTTATGTCACATGGTCACATGTACAGGTAATACGAAGGTACAGCTAGCAGTTGGTTAGCTGGAGCTTAGCTCCGTCCAAAGGTTACAAAATCCACATACCACACCCTGTGATGATTCACATTACATCTTGTTTGTTTTATGGGTACAAAGTCAAAATG
The DNA here is from genome assembly GCF_000972845.2 of Larimichthys crocea. NCBI lineage: Eukaryota > Metazoa > Chordata > Actinopteri > Sciaenidae > Larimichthys > Larimichthys crocea. The sequence continues at coordinate 4,651,245 of NC_040022.1, forward strand.
TAAAAATGATAATTGGCCATTTTACAGGGAGATCACAATCCCCTTTAACACCATAAAAGGTTTTTACACTTTGTTTTTTATTCAGATGAAACATTGAAACGTAGAAAGTGTTAGCGAGCTTTGGAGGTGCTGCTGGGAGGATTTTGATACCTTTGGACAGAGCTAGTCGAGCTGTTTGCCCCTGTTTCCAATCTCTGTGCTAAACTCAGCTAACTTGCTGATGGCTGTAACTTCATATTGAATAGACATGACATCTGTACCAAAATGTTGAACTGCTCCTTTAAATCCAAAAGTATCAGCATACCGCCCCTCTAATACTCTACCCAAGATGCTTTCCAACATGGTGAGGCAAGGTGTCTTTGTATTTCCTTTCTGCCTTCCATTGTCCTCCAGTGTCTGCCTTTAGTGCTCTCTTCAGCCACATTGATGAAGAGAGAAGTTTGCCTCTGCTGTTAGTGTTTTTGTCCAAACCCTGGTCCACTGGCAAGGGTTCAGTCGCTAACGATTCAAATGGGATCACTAATATAGGGCATTCCTTTTTATTTGTTTTATTATGTTATAGAATGGTTATATGAGAAGCAGCTCCTAGCAGAATATATGTGATTGCCAAAATGTTTGATTGCAACACGCTTCCTGAAGTAAAGAAATCATATCCCTGTTTGGTTGTGTTGTGTTGTGCTTAAAGCAGGGTTCTTCTGTGGCTCTATAAAGGATTCCTGGCAGAAGTGATTATTTCCAGGTCTTAAAAATGTTGGTATTGTACAGAGGTTCTGGAAAAGAATAAAATGTTGTTCAGTCCTGAATGGCTTGACTAGTGTTTTTTTTCTAACTCTTGTTTTCAGGAGTAAAGCCAGACAGAACGTTGTGAAACTGGATGGTGGGAATGGGAATTTTAGATTAAATAATAATAGTAGTTGGTTAATATTAATAAAAAACAGTTTGTATTTTTTTCAGATGCCAATATAATGAAAGAAAGGCGATACATTTTTGAGCAATAGGCTTACAATAGAAGGATAAAGTCTAAAACATAACAAGAGTATCATACCCTGTGTGTAACTGTAACTGTAATCACATGCCTTACCTTTATTGACCCTGTACGGTAGAAAGTGCAGGGCAGGAGTCACCATAGATCCACGGGAGTCACTCGCAGGTTTTATGAATGCGAGACTGTCCAAAATTTGTGGAAATCTCTCCACGACCTGATCTTGTACAGCTCCAGAGACATGGACCTCTGGTCCTCTCAAAATATTTGCACAGAAGTAATCCTCATATTATATACACAAGTGTTGATATGTCTGAGTTTGTCATTGTTCATGTAATATTGTTTGTTTAGATAAAAAAAAAGTCACTTGCAGGTTGGATGTTCTCGCGGGATTAATTACCCCGGAAAACAAACGCTTCCGTACTAGAGCACCAAATGTGGATTTATCCACCGCTGAAAATAGTCCCTAACAAATGCACTATTTCCTCCTGTTTGTTTGATAAAAGCTACAGTGAGCAGGGGTTTTAGAAAATGATTGAGCTTTTTAAAAATAAATAAACTATATTTGTGAAGCATTTTTAAGTGGACAGATAGATTGTTAACATTAGAACGTATTGAGAGACGGACTTAACATGAGTCTTTGGCTGAGAAGGTGAGTTATAAAAATACAATATTTTTATTTGTCAATAATTCACAGGCATGCAAGAACTTTATCACTTAACTTTAACAAATTATGCTACAACCATGTTCACTGATGAATCACATAAAAACACAAGGGCTAATAGCCACACCTTAAGACGTACTTTTTTGCCGTGTACAGTGATCCTGCGCAGTCTTGTTTCAACACTAACGCTTGTTCACAGGAGGTGACTCTTCCTCCTACATCGGACACAGAGACACTGTGGAGTCACACCGATTCATGTACTCAAACCCAAACGCAGGATAGAGAGGTTCAGTGAATGTGGTGCTGAAGGTGTGGAGGTGGATCAGTGCGTCAGAGCAGACTCTGTAGAAAGACAGAGTGCTGGCAGGCCAATCCAGATACACTGCTACTCTCTGAGAAACAGGGGGGGTCTTACAAATGTCTCTCATTTTGTTATTGTTAAAGACAGAGTAACGGCCATGAGAGCAGCACACGCTCCATGAATTGTCACTGAGCCCGAGACAGCAGTCAGCCTCTCTTCTTCTCCTTCTGATCCCTCTGTAAGTCACTCCTAGAGACACCCACCCTTTCATCTCTACCTCCCAGTAACAGCGGCCGGTCAGACCATTCATACATAGCAGCTGCTTCCATTCTTGGAACCTCTCTGGGTGGTATGGATATGACTGCTTCTCTTTCACCAGTGTCACCGTTCTGTTGTCCTCAGACAGGGAGAGGTATCTGTTTGCTGTGTTTCGGTCCAGGGTGAGTTCACAGGCATCTTATGGAGAGAAGAGACGGTTACAGTTAGCAATCAGCTGTGCTTCTTCCATTCTATTTTCTCCATCATGTGTTATTAAGCAGTACAACAATGGCCTGGTTTACTGACAGGACAGCAGTGGGTCAGGTGGACAGTGCATGCCCTGGAATGAAAGACATGGCCTGTCACGTTTCTACACTGGATTTTGATTTTGAACAGATCATTACAAATAAAGGGCAGAGTGGCCATTGGGAGGACCAGGAGGTCTTAGTCCACTCAGTCAATTCTGCTGTGGTTCTGTATGGTTTTGTATTTCCCTCATGTCAATCAAGTTTGGTTACTTGGCTGAGTCTGCTGGGCCTGCCTTCTATTTCTTTTTCATTGTTGTATCATTGTACAAATGATCATAGTTCATTTAAAAAATCTTCACTATTTCATTCTTGTCACATGGTCTGTAAAGGGTGCTGCTGGTGTACCTCCAGGTGTGTTCAGTGTCCTGAGTAAGATTTTAATTCCCACTCCACCTCTGTTACAGTTAAAATATTTGATTTTCTCTCATTTGAATAACAAATGATAGCACTTTCAGATTGAAGACTCGGGTGCTAGAGCTGGTTTATCTAGTAATTGTAGGGTCACTGATTCAATTCCTGGTTCCCACAGTCCTATCAAAGTATCCTTGAGCAAGATACTGAACACCAAATTGCTCCTGATGTTTGTGCTGTCAGTGTATAAATACGTGTGAATGGGTGATACAAGTGTTGTAAAAAAAATAAATAAAAAAATAACTCTATAAATACAAGTCAATTTAACACAGTTTGCCTGACTTAATAAAATGACTTAGACTTAGTGTTCTTAAATTTAATGAGTCAAACTGTAACCACACTTACATTTCCGCAGACCAGGTTTTAACCACTGTATGCCGATATGGTCCACTCTGGAGAAATAAACAAAATCAGACTGTTGTATTTTACTTTTACAAGAAATTTCAATAATAACCTTGTAGAGAAAATGTTTTCAATTTGAAGCTAAACCTGAGAGTGTCCAGTCTCCACTGTGGATCCTCCTTTCTAGCCAACAGGAGATTCACCCCTGAGTCTCCGGGGTGATTGTAGCTCAGATCCAGCTCTCTCAGATGGGAAGGGTTAGAGCTCAGAGCTGAGGTCAAGGAAGCACAGCCTTCCTCTGTTATCATACAACCTGACAACCTACACAAACATGAGAAAGGGTCACAGTCTTACTCCAAAACTTGTACTATGCATGAGATTTAAATACTCAAAGTGAGGAATCCTGACCTGAGTGTCTCCAGTCTACAGTGTGGACTCTCTAATCCAGCAGAGAGCTGTGTCACTCCTGAATCCTGCAGGTCGTTGTGACTCAGGTCCAGCTCTCTCAGACTAGAGGACTGGGAGAGGAGGAGTGAGGCCAGAGCTTCACAGCTTCTCTCTGACAGGTTACACACATTCAACCTGAAGACCATATAAGAATGATACAGAGCTAGTTTGCAACATAAATTAAGGTCACATATAATGTATAAGGTTCTAAATCAGCTCTGTATCGTTTCACTAGCACGTCAAAATGATCAGATATTGAGGGATTTGTTTAATCACTGATCGTACATTGTACAAAAGTTATAAAACAAAAAAACATGGATCATACTTCAAAGCTCAACACTGCCACTAGCCATTTTTGTGCAATTCTTTGCCACACCTTTAGCCCTCCAAATGTGTCACTGGATCAAGAATAATGAGTAATAACTGTCAGTATTACAACAGTGCATTTCATCATCTTTTAACCAGCTCTCTAACCCACATTCGCCCTCTTACCCTCATGCTTTACAACATATTTTAAAAACCTCCAATCTGCCTTAAAACTCGCAGATATACTTTTACATTTCATGAACATTAACCTGAATGTTTCCAATTTCAAACATGGACTCATCAGTCCGGTAGAGAGCGTCATCACTCCTGAATCTTGCACATCATTGTTACTCAGGTCCAGCTCTCTCAGTCTGCAGGACTGGGAGCTGAGAGCTGAGGCCAGATCTTCACAGCTTCTCCATGACAGGTTACAGCCACTCAGCCTAAAGAGAAATCAAAATTGAAACTGGACACAATTAGCTTCACGTCAAACCTTCACACCTACATGGACACACTGATACATGCATATTAGTTATGTCCACAAACGAGACTGAAGCAGAGAACATAAATCATGCAAAAGTGAATTACAAAATTATAAACTGTTTGAGTAAGCTGACCTAAGAATTTCCAGCTGACAATGGAGACTCTCCAGTCCACTATTCAGCAGCCTCACTCCTGAATCCTGCAGGCCATTGTTACTCAGGTCCAGCTCTCTCAGACTGGAGGACTGGGAGCTTAGAATTGAGGCCAGAGCTTCACAGCTTCTCTCTGACAAATTACAACCACTCAGGCTGAAGAAAATGTAATGACAAATAACATTAACATTAGCCAAAAACGATAAAATACAACAGAAATGTTGTCATGTCACAGTTGCCATGTGTATACCTACAAGAATACATTTGAGTTCTTGACCACTGGAATCAGCCTCAGGAGACCTTCCTCTGAAGCAGAATACTTCCTGAGGTCAAACACTTCCAGATCTTTTCCTGATGACAGTAAGATGAAGACCAGAGCTGACCACTGAGCAGGAGAGAGTTTTTCTGTGGAGAGACTTCCTGAACTCAGGCACTGCTGGATCTCCTCCACTAGAGAATGATCATTCAGTTCATTCAGACAGTGGAACAGGTTGATACATCTCTCTGGAGACAGATTCTCTCGAATCTTTTCCTTGATGTACTGTGCTGTTTGCAAATTGGCCTCTGAAGTACTTATTGTCTGTTTCAGCAGGTCTTGTAAGCTATCCTGATTGGTCTCCAGGGAGAGACCCAGGAGGAAGCGAAGGAACAAGTCCAGGTGTCCATCTGGACTCTGTAAGGCCTTGTCAACAGCCATTCTTTGGACTTCTACAATAGACAGTTTGCTGAAAAGCGTGTGCACACTTCGGAACTTGAATTGCTGTTTTGCCATTACATTTTTGTTTTTGTTAATGAGTGACTGTACTACATATACAGCAGCCAAAAACTCCTGAATGCTCAGATGGACAAAGCTGAACATCTTGTCCGCATCCTTGTACTTCTTCCAGTGGCGCTCCTTTTTAAAGATCTGCGTGAACACTCCAGAGTACACAGAGGCTTCATTGAACTCAATGCCACTCTCTTTGAGATCTTTTTCATAGAAGATCAGGTTCCTTTTTTCCAGCTGTTCAAAGGCAAGTTTTGCAAGTGACAGGATGTACCGAATGCTCGTCTCTATGCCATACTTATCTTTCGTCTGTCTGATCTGAAACACCAAGAATTCTGTGTACAACTCAGTCAGGGTCTTCGGCAGCTCTTCTTTGTTACTAGTTTTCAACATGCCCTCCAGAACTGAAGCAGCGATCCAGCAGAAGACCGGGATGTGGCACATAATGTGGAGGCTTTGAGATGTCTTGACATGGGAGATGATTCTGTCACGCACCTCCTCATTTGTGAATCTCTTTCTAAAGTACTCCTCCTTCTGTAGATCAGTGAACCCCCTCACCTCTGTCACAATGTCAACAAAGTCAAAAGGGATCTTATCAGCCGCTGCTGGTCGTGTTGTTATCCAGAGATGAGCAGAGGGGAGCAGTTCCCCCTTAATGAGGCTCGTCAGCAGAACATCTACTCCAACTGCCTGTGTCCCATCAAAAGTGGGATTTTTGTCAGTAGTGAAGTCGAGCTGAAGGCGGCTTTCATCCAGCCCATCAAGCACAAACAGAAGTTTAAATTTACTCTTGTCATAGTTGGTATTTCCTGAAGCCTGTAGTTTTGTGAAGATGTCATTAAGGTCCTCCTCCTGGATATCTTTGGTTTCCCTGATACATTTGTGAATGAGCTCTGCCAAACGAAACCTTCTCCCCTTCAGTAAATTCAGCTGGCGGAAGGTGAAGGGGAATATGAGATGCACATCTTGATTGGCTCGTCCTTCAGCCCAGTCCAGGATGTATTTGTTTACAAGGAACGTTTTGCCGATTCCCGCAATCCCAATGGTCAGAACTGTTCTTACAGGCATGTTTTTTCCAGAGGGGTGTTTGAAGATATCGTTGTGTTGGACTGGTCGCTCTGTTCCCTCTGGTTCTCTTGATGCCATCTCAACCTGCCTGACCTCATGCTGCCTGTTGATGTTTACAATGCTCCCATATGTAATGTAAAGCTCTATGTAGACGTCATCTAGGTGTTTTTTATCAATCCTTTCTGTCCACCCTTCTTGTGCACACATATACTTGTTCTGGAGGTGTGATTGGAATGTGTGCTGGTATGACGCAATGACTTCTAGGTCAGGTTCTGGCGCTGGCAAACCTATGCAGAACAAATTAACATGCAATTAAAATCAATCTATGTATTCACAAACAGATTCACTGTGAAGTTCTCTAAAACAAATACAGAGTTGCTAATGTTATTTAGTAGCAGCTTGGTTCCCATAGGATGAATGTTCAGTCCTGAACAGGTATTTTTTTATATGTAACCCCACAAAGTAAAGGGTGAGGAAGAAAAGTGGAAGATGCTTCACTACATTATTCTCCAACATCATGCACAAATACTGAGAGATGGAAAACAAAAACAAAACAAGAAAGCCCCAACACCTTTATTTTATTCAAGCCACATTGCAGATTTGATGACTTACGTTTGGGTCCTAAGGTGATGTTGGACAAACTCTGCACCAGATCATTCCTGTTTATCTTTGTCAACACTTTCTTTGTCACCTCCACAGACTGGTCATTGTAGGTTTGCACTATTAGGTCTACTGTATCTGGCCTGTCAGCCTTCTCCAGATGGCTCTTTGGGATGGCTGGGAAGTCTTCCAGGATATCAGCTTGCTGCAGAAACCACTTGAAGATCTTTAGCTCTTCATCTCCCAGATCATCAAGTGTTTCCAAAAGGTTCTCCGTAACAGCCGACATTATTGGGTTTTGACATCAAACCTATACTTGTTCCACTGAAAGGCCAAAGTTCAAAGAATTTCATTTTGCTCAAGAACCTGCTGAGTGGAATAAGCAGCTAAAAACCTGGATGTTTTGGTCCAATCTATTTTAAAATGCACATAACCTCATGAGTGTCTCATCAGCCCAGAATTAAGAACTTTAAACTCCTGTCAAGGAAGCACTTCTCCATCTACAATACACAATACACAGACCACGTGCCGTGGTCCCTGCTGGCCTCGAGTCAGCCACCTGACATTTCCCAATGGATTTGTGAGATATTGCCAATATTTTTTGCACTTCACAGTTAACATCCAAAGCCAAAATTGTCAGTGCAGGTAGTAGTGTACTCTATAGTGAGACAGAAGGTGGTAGATGGGCATCTTGCTTTTTTCTTTTCCCCCACTGATCATTGCTTGGACAATGGGCTCCAGTCATATAAAGTATGCTTTATTTGTAGTAAAACTTCACTTATGTTCCTTAAAAGACAAACAAATTGTGTTTTTAGAGTAGCCTATAGAAATTAGTTTTCAGCAGCCACTCGAAACATAGATTTGGCAGATTTGTTGGAACAAGGAAGGGTTTTCCAGAGTTTAGGAGCTAAAGAGTACTGAATGATGCAAGTAAATGGAGCAAGTGGAAGATGCTTCACTACATTATTCTCCAACATCATGCACAATACTGAGAGATGGAAAACAAAACAAAACAAGAAAGCCCCAACACCTTCATTTTATTCAAGCCACATTGCAGATTTGATGACTTACGTTTGGGTCCTAAGGTGTGTTGGACAAACTCTGCACCAGATCATTCCTGTTTATCTTTGTCAACACTTTCTTTGTCACCTCCACAGACTGGTCATTGTAGGTTTGCACTATTAGGTCTACTGTATCTGGCCTGTCAGCCTTTCCAGATGGCTCTTTGGGATGGCTGGGAAGTCTTCCAGGATATCAGCTTGCTGCAGAACCACTTGAAGATCTTTAGCTTTCATCTCCCAGATCATCAAGTGTTTCCAAAAGGTTCTCCGTAACAGCCGACATTTTGGGTTTTGACATCAACCTATACTTGTTCCACTGAAAGGCCAAAGTTCAAAGAATTTAATTTGCTCAGAACCTGCTGAGTGGAATAAGCAGCTAAGAAACTGGATGTTTTGGTCCAATCTATTTTAAAATGCACATAACCTCATGAGTGTCTCATCAGCCCAGAATTAAGAAATTTAAACTCCTGTCAAGGAAGCACTTCTCCATCTACAATACACAATCACAGACCACGTGTGGTCCCTGCTGGCCTCGAGTCAGCACCTGACATTTCCCAAGGATTCGTGAGATATTGCCAATATTTTTTGCACTTCACAGTTAACATCCAACCAAATTGTCAGTGCAGGTAGTGTGTACTCTATAGTGAGACAGAAGGTGGTAGATGGGCATCTTGCTTTTTCTTTTTCCCCACTGATCATTGCTTT